>NC_028645.1:41457071-41486162 GCF_001406875.1 Solanum pennellii | reverse complement strand
ATATATGACTAATGAATATATTAGTCCAAAAAATATTATGGATCAATATAATTAATTTAATTATTTAAATTCAGATAAATATGAATGAGGAATTGATATAAAGGTGCAATCCACACATAGTGTTGGCATTAAGTAGCCAAAAAACAGTTAGCACCGAAAAGCCCACAATATTGACATTACTTTGTTAAATTCATTGAAATGTAAAAGAAAATGGGTAGATAATAATATGAAACATATTCATATATGTATACACTGTTAATTTGAAATTGTACAATTCTAATATGTATACATCATTAAATTATATTTATACAATTTTGATATGTATACATCATTAAATTATATTTGTATAATTTTGATATGTATACATATTTAAGTTGTATTTGATGTGTACGTATTTAAGCTCTATTTGATGTATACATATTTAAGTCGTGATGTATACATATTTAAGTTGTGTTTGTATAGTTTTATTATATATACATCATCACTTTGTATTTTGTACAGTTATGAAATGTATACACTTCTGGTATGTATACGCAACTAAATTGTAATTTATGTAGTTTAGATATGTATACACTCATGTATACATACACTATTAAATTGTATTCTGAAATGTATACGCTTTATATATATATATATATATATATATATATATATATATCGAGAAAGAGGAAAATAAGAAATAAAAGAGAAAATTTAGGAGAGAAGAAAAGAAAAACTATCACAAGAAAGAATTTTAGAAAAAAAAAGAGAGAACTTTGCTTTAAAACAATTGACAAATAATAAGAAGAGAGAAAATATGAACAATAAAATAATTAACTTTTTATTTTTAAAATATATATGATGAATTAAATATAGTCAAAATAATAATAAAAAAAGATTTAGCATATCATCATACACAGTTTTAATGTAGATGGGAAGGATAAAATTTAGGCAAAAAAGAGTATATGCATGTATGAAAAATCATTAAGAAATAAACAATAAGTAAATTTTTTTTTTTTAAAGAGTTGTTATTACCAAAGAACTTGTTTAAAATAAGAAGAGAGATGAAGAAAGGATAAAAAATAAATGAAAAGAAAAAAAGCTTATTGAAAAACGGTTTAAAAAAATAATTGAATAAAATAATTTTTGAAGAAAACAAAACAACGAGCAAAAGAGAACATGACTAATAAATGACAAATTGATTTTAAGAAATCCTTTTTTGCTAAAAAAACTATAACTTGGCTATTTATTGCCAATTTAACTATAACATGTTATGTTGTGCCCTTTTTTCAATATAAATTTTATTAAAGCCCGCTCCATAAAGTCCATATGATATTTCACTTAAATCTGATTAGCCGAAGTGAGTCATGTTCCAATTGCGACTCCTCTATTCTAAAACTATAAATAGGGGTCTCATAATTCAAAAAAGAGAACCAAGAATTTTAACAAGAAGATAGAGAAAGCTCGTGGATCAAAAGCTGCAGATTATTCTACAAGTTTAAGAATTCAAGCATTCAAGTTTCAAGAACGATCAAGATCAAGACCGCCGGATTCAAGATCAAGCTCGAAGCCCTTGGATTCAACTAGAAGTCAAGATCAAGATAAAGTTCAACATAAAGTTCAAGTCCAAGTCCAAGTTCAAGTTCAAGTCCAAGATCAAGATCAAGATAAAGATTAAGATCAAGATAAATCCCAAGTTGAAGTTCAAGATCTAAAGAAAAGACGAATTTAGAAGAATCATAGGGATTATAACACTCACACTTGAAATAATAAATCGATTGTTGCTATAATTTTCCGTTCTTGATTATTGTTTTCTCGACGTGAATTTATTGTCTACAAATTATGGCACGTACAGTGGGACCATATCTACCTCTCATCTCAACTTTTCAAGCGTCAAAGTATATTGAGTTGACTTTCATGAATAACAACTCTCGATCTACTACCTCTAAGGCTACTAGCTCCAAGTTCTCAACTGAAGTTAAAGGCATCGTTGGTGTTACCTTTGGAATTTAGAAGCTGTTACGAGAAGCAAGACTGCAACACTAAGACAACAAACACTTCAAGTGTCCTCCGCATCAACTCCTGTTTTTGGGTCATCGACTCCAAAAGGAGCAAGTTCCTCCACACATGCTTTATAAAGAGGAAGTAGTGTTGCTGAAAAGATCAAGAAGACATTGGCTCTACTTGAGAAATATGGTTCCAAGAACTCTACCACAAGGAAGAACTGTGATTCAACTTATGAATCATCTTCATGTGTATCTCATAACGTAAGTCCACTGAAAATTAACTTACGCGACAATCCATGCTACTTTCCTGCATCTCCAATGGCCATGCAAACGATGGTGACTGGTGCTTCCTCTCCTGAGAAACAACTCGCAAATCTAAAAAAGTTGGTTGAAGGATTGAAAAAACATGTACAACACCAAGAGTCTCGAATTGATAAGTTGATGGAAGGGTATTAAAGTTCAGGAAATGGAAGATCCTGCAAAGAAAGCCCCGTTTGTTAAAGAAATGTCAGTTTCTTTTGAATGAATGATCCCACTCGATCGCCTGAAGGAGTTCATTGAAGGCACTATCAAATATAAGTATGAAATCTCCACCAAGTCCTCTCATATGTATGCCAAGCCATACACTGCGAGAATTGATAGCTTCAAAATATCTGTTGGTTATCAACCTCCCAAAATTTCAACAATTCGAGGGCAAAGGAAATCCAAAGCAACACGGTGCACACTTTGTGGAAACATGTAAATAATGTTGGGACCTATGGAGACCACTTTGTCAAGCAGTTTGTCCGCTCTTTAAACGGAAATGCCTTTGATTGGTATACGGATCTCGAGCCCAATTCTATCGATAGTTGGGAACAGCTAGAGCACGAGTTTCTCAATCGCTTCTACAGTAAGGCGTACAGTGATTATGGTAGAGCTCACGAATACTCGTCAAAGAAAGGATGAACCAGTCATAGATTTTATAAATCGGTGGAGGAATGCGAGCTTGAATTGCAAGGATAGGCTTAGTAAAGCTTCTGCGATAGAAATGTGTATTCAAGAGATGCATTGGGAGCTTCTTTACATCTTACAATGAATAAAACCAAAGTCTTTCGAAGATATAGCTACTCGCGCCCATGATATGGAGTTGAGCATGTCCTTCGCTTGGAAAGATGTGAATTTTGTCCATGATCCTCGCAAAAAAGAGAAAAGCAGGAGCCCAAGAGATGGATCAAATTTGTCCAGGAGTGACAACAAAGAATCCATTAATGTTAATGTGTCGCCTGCGAAGTTTACTACAAAGGAGGGCACAAAGCAAAATGTGAGATTGAATCTTCAAGCACGTTCGAACCAAAAGTCGACCCTAAGAAAGATGCAAGAAAAGGAATACCCCTTCTTGGATCTGACATTTCTGATATTTTTGATGAGTTACTCGAGTTAAAGCTCATTAAGTTGCCAGAGATGAAGAGACCTGATGAAGTTGGTAAAGCTGATGACCCAAATTATTGCAAGTATTATAGACTTGTACGTCATCCTCTTGAAAAATGTTTTGTCTTCAAGGATAGAGTGATGCGATTGGTTAGAGAAAAGAAAATTATCCTTGATGATGAGAAAGCTAGTTCTAACCAAATCTCTGTCACATTCAGCTCACTCGATCCAGTCCAAATTTGTGTCTCTAAAAAGCATGAAGGAGATTCATTGGAGAAAGAGAAATCTCAAGCTGATATAGATGCTGATGAAGGTTGGATTCTTCTAACTAAACGAGGACGCAACAAGTCAATCTTACGAAAGGAATCACTAGAGCAACCAATTAGAAGGAAGATGGTGAAGAAACTGGTGAAGCAAAAATCGATCAAGCGTCCAAAGAAGGCAAAAGTAGAAGTGTATCACTACCAGAAACCCCGATATCCTGTCACTCTAGAGGAATTCTTACCAAGTTAGTTGCGCAAAAATCTACTCAAGAAAATATTGAGGCATCATGCTTTAATGCTGATTAAGAAGAAATAATGAAGGTGTCTCCAACTGGTCAAGAAGAAGGAACAACGACAAAAGACTCACCAAAAGTGTCTCCTAGTGGCAAAGAAAAGGCAACAAGGGAAATCTTGTCAATGATGTCTCTGTCATCTTTTGAAAAGCCTATTGAACCTTCTTCCTAAGAAGCACAGGTATGTGACAGAAAAATCACATTCACATATGATGATCTTCTATTTGGTGAAACATTACATAATCGTCCTCTGTATATGGTGGGTCACGTGCTAGAGAAGAAGGTAAATAGAATCTTAATAGATGAAGGATCTGGAGTCAACATTCTGCCTATCCACACATTAAAGGAACTCGACATCGCGACTGAAGAACTTAGTGAAAGTTGTTTATTGATACAAGGGTTCAATCAAGTGGGGCAGAGAACCATAGGCTTTATTAAATTAGAAATCCATTTGGAAGAGTTGCGATCAAATGCATGGATGCACGTTATCGATGCAAAGACCTCATACAATATATTGCTTGGCAGGCCTTGGGTATATGAGAATAGGATCATCTCATCTTCTTACTATCAATGTTTGAAGTATCTTGAAGGCAGAATTGAAAAGAAGATAGTTGCGGATCATAATCCTTTCACCGAAGTTGAGACGCACTTTGTTGATGCAAAATTCTATTTGAAGGGTTATGTTGTTAAAGAGGCAAAATCTAATGATGTCAAATCAACTAAGTCTGACAAGATCACGAGCAAAAGAGTTGATGCGGCCGTCAGAAAGGCGAAAGTTGACAGTAAAGAACTTTCTACTAATCCTAATCTTACTGAAGGTAAGATCATGTATCTAAAGAATAAATTGACTTCTGGACTTCGTTATCTTCCAAAAGTAAAGAAAAAAGAAGTCAAATCATCTCACCTTCAAGAAGATACATTAACAGGACTAACTCTTCCTATTAGACAAATTGATGCAATAACCTTGTCTTCAAAACTGCCAGGAAAGACATCACTCAAAGTCAGGTGCGAGTTATGGCACTACTTGCGAAACGCACAAGTGAAGGTTTTGATCCTCATGCTTACAAGTTATTTGCAAAGGCCGGATTCAACCCCAATGAGCCATCAGTGTTAGGGAAACTCCTATCAGAAGATGAAACTAGGCAGGCACGTGAAGGTTTAGGCTATAACTAACCACCGACATCATCATAAGAAGGGCAAGCAATAATCATATAACTTTTGAAGATGATGTCACTACTTCCAATAAAAGAGCCTTCCCTCTTTGATTGACTTGGGGAAGCGACTGCAAGAACTTCTGTGTTTGAGAGGTTAGGTCCATTGAAGAAGAATAACAAAAAACTGAGGAGTTATTTTAAAGTTACAACGACTACTTCACATTTAATTTGAAAGGATTTTAGAAGTTTGATTCCTTCTAGAATGAGACGATGAGTGGAACTTGTGGTTTCATGTAAGGAGGAACTCAAGGAAAAGAATCAAACTGTGGTTTACACTAAGGAGCGTGAGGAAGACGAAGAAAGTGTAGGTTCGTCAAATAATGTTACAATTCAAAATGAGTACGACTCTTTGTCTCAAATGAAGAATGATGAAGAGTTAGAAGATATTGTCTCATGTTGTCATATATGTGTCAATGACAATGATCCCTTGGAAGAGGAAGATGCTAGAGATGCTCCACCGGAACTTGAAGAAGGAGTAAAGACTACAATAGATCCTTTGAAGGAAGTTAACCTTGGCACTGATGAAGACCCAAGGCCAACTTACTGGAGTGCATTTCTAGAAGTTGATGAAGAAATCACTTATATAAATATACTCAAAAAGAATACAGGGATATCTTTGCTTGGAGTTACAAAGAAATGCCTAGATTGAATCCTAAAGTAGCGGTTCATCAGTTGGCAGTCAAAAATGATGCTCATCCTATTAAGCTAGGTCAAACAAATTTTAGGCCAGACTTGGTTCCATTGATAGAAAATGAAGTTAACAAACTCATTGAGGCGGGCTTTATTCGTGAGGTCAAATATCCTACATGGATTTCAAGTATTGTTCCTGTGAGGAAGAAGATGGTCAAATTCGAGTTTGTGTTGACTTTAGAGATCTCAATAATGCATGCCCTAGAGATGAGTTTCCTCTTCTAATTCCAGAGTTGATGATTGATGCCACCACTGTTTATGAGGCGATATCATTCATGGATGGTTCTTGCTGCTATAATCAAATCCACATGGCACCAAAGAATGAAGAACTCACCGCATTTCGCACACCGAACGGTTTTTATTGTTCAAAGTGATGTCATTTGGTTTAAAGAATGTTGGTGCCACATATCAAAGTTCTATACAAAATATCTTTGATGACTTCGTCCATAAAAATGTTGAATGTTATGTTGATGACTTGGTGGTAAAATTGAGAAAAAGGGTGATCATTTAAAAGACTCTAGAATGGTGTTTGAGCGGCTTCGGAGATATCAACTAAGGATGAAACCATTGAATTGTGCCTTCAGAGTTACTTATGGCAAGTTCCTTGGCTTCATTGTGAGACATCGACGAATTGAAATTGATCAATCCAAAGTTGATGCAATATGAAGATGCCCGAGCCTCGAAATATTCATGAGTTAAAAAGTCTTCAAGGAAAGCTGGCTTACCTGAGGAGGTTTATCTCAAATCTAGCAGTACGATGCCAACCATTACTCATGAAGAAAGGTGCTCCTTTTCATTGGGACGAACCATGTAGTGATGCCTTTGAAAGTATTAACTTGTATCTAGCAAAACCTCCAGTTTTGGCAGCCCTTATACCTGGAAAGCCATTGATACTCTATATTGCGGTACAAGAAAGGTCTGTAGGAGCCCTGTTAGCTCAAGAGAATAGTGAAGGCAAAGAAAACTTCCTTTTATATTACTTGAGTAGAATGATGACACCAAATGAGCTGAAATATTCACAAATTGAAAAATTGTTCGTGGCGCTGGTCTTCTCAATTTAAAAACTGAAGCATTATTTTCAATATCATGTTGTTTGTGTTATTTCTAGAGCAAATTCCATCAAGTTTGTTATGTCAAAACCTATCCTTAGTGACCGACTAGCAAGATGGTACCTCCAATTCCAACAGTTTGAGATCGTGTACATCCATCAAAAAGCTGTTAAAGGACAAGCATTGGCGGATTTCTTAGCAGACCATCCTATATTGAATGATTGGGAGTTAGCTGAGATGTTAATTGAAGTTCAACCTCCTTGGAAAATGTACTTTGATGGGGCTAAACATCGCGGCGGAGCCGGTGCTGGCGTGGTGTTCATCACTTCGCAAGAAGAGATTCTACCATTCTCTTTTACTCTAAAACAATGTTGCTCTAATAATGTTGTTGAATACCAAGCATTGATACTTGGACTTTAAATGGTCGTTGACATGAAGCAATTACATTTACAAGTCTTTGGTGACTCTCAATTGTTGATTAATCAACTCTTGGGAAGTTATGAGTTTAAGAAGCCTGAATTTTGCCCTTATCATGATTATGCTCAAAAGTTGATAGGATGACTTGAAGATGTAACCCTTCAATATGTGCGTAGAACAGAGAATAAGAAAGTTGATGCATTGGTTGCTCTAGGTTCAACGCTAACCCAACCTAATCAAACACAAGTAACTGTTTGTAAAAAATGGATAGTACCACCGCTAAATGAGGAAGTATATATTGAAAATGAGCCTGATCATATCATCGCCACTACTGAAGCTGCGAAGACAATCCATTATTGACTACATGTTTTATGGATACTTCCAGAATATCCAAGAAGAAGGACTGACATACGTCGTCGTGCACCTCGCTTCCTTTACTACAATGACACATTATATAGGCGATCACTTGAGGGTGTGCTATTACGATGTTTGGGAGAGGAAGAAGCGATTCAAGCTTTGCAAGAAGCACACTCAGGAGTATGTGGATCACATCAATCTAGGCCGAAACTTCACTTTCACATGAAGAGGATGGGGCATTACTGGCCAACCATGGTGAAGAATTGCTTAGATTATGCCCGGAGGTGCGATGCTTGTCAACTTCATGTGAATTTCTTTTCTCAGCCTCTCGAAGTATTGCACCCAATGATCGCCTATTGTCAATTTGATGCTTGGGGACTGGATGTTGTAGGACCACTACCAAAGTCTTCTAGTGGACACTTGTACATCTTGGCTGCAATAGATTAATTCTCAAAGTGGGTTGAAGTTGTCGCCCTTAAGGAAATGAAGAAAGCGAATGTTGCAAATTTTATCCGAGTGAATATCATCTATGCTTTGGTATCCCTCTCTACATAATAACTGACAATGGCAAGCCATTTGATAACAAGTTAATGAACAAGATTTGTGATATTTTTGACTTCAAACAACGTAAATCTTCTATGTATCATGTTGCCGCCAATTGTCTTGCTGAAGCATTCTATAAGACTCTATGTAACCTGCTCAAGAAAGTTGTCTCCAAGTCCAAACGAGATTGGAATGAAAGAATGAAAGAAGCTTCGTGGCATAAATAATGACGTATCTCACTTCAACTCAAGCAACACCATATTCACTTGCTTTTGGAGTTGAAGCAGTCTTGCTACTTGACCGTCAAATACCTTCCTTGAGACTTGCTATTCAAGAAAAGCTCACTGAAGAAGAAATTCTCGACTGCGTCATGTTGAGTTAGAAGCACTTGATGAAAAGAGGCTGGAAGCCCAACAAAACCTTGAATATTATCAAGCTTGTCTATCTCGTGCTTTCAATAAGAAGGTTCGCTTGAGGTGTTTCCAAGTTGGAGACCAAGTTCTCGTAGTAAGAAGACCCATCATTACTTCGCACAAGTCTGGGGCAAATTTACCTCAAAGTGGAATGAACCATATGTCATACGAAAATCATATTCGAATGGTGCTTACAAGATTTTTGATGCTGATGACTTAAGTATCGGTCCTATTAACGCTAAATTCCTAAAGAGGTACTACCCTTGAAGTAAAATGATGCTCCTTAAGGTACGAGCCTAAAGTGCATGTCAATCCTGGCCCGCAAGAGTATAAACTCTGTACGACATAATTAAAAAAAACACTCAATCCCAGAACTACGTTGTGACTTGATCCTCTTTATTGAGGTATGTAGGCGCTTAGAATATATCCTAAGTTCAGTTGTATCAGTGTCAAAAAAACACATGTTCCCACTTGAAGTCACATGATTATTAAAAAGATAAGTATTTTGTTTTATCTTTTGTCTCATCAAACGTTAGACTTGTACGAAGTATTGATTGGTCAATAGATGGGGGAAAATCCTTATAAAGTATGAGTTTCTTTAGCAACATGCTTGAAGTTTCTTTAAATTCACACAAGTTTGCAAATTGAAGACTCCAAATCTTCCAAGTTTGAAAGCTGAATTCTTCAAAGTATGCAAATTAAAGCCTTCGAAGTCTCCAAGTTTGGAAGTTGGAATCCTTAAATCTGAAAGTTAAAGTCTTCAAGTTTGCAAGTTGAAATCTTTAAGCTCACAAATTGAAGTCTTCAAACTCTTTAAGTCTGCAAGTTGAAGTCTTGAAATTCTTGTGCAACATTTGCAAGCCATATTTGAACGCAGAAACTTAAATGAATGAGAAACTTTTATTATTTTTATTCTTATTGGCGTGAACATGGATGGAGCTTGGATTATTCAAATTTGCAACCAAAGAATAAAGATCAAGTTGAAGAATGTGATTAAAGACATGTAGAATGTTGGATATAATATGAAACAAAAGAAAACATTATCCTCAAAAAAAATTGTCTAGCATATCAATCAAACTCTAAAATAAATAAATAAGATCTAATGCAAGCATAGTTGGTAATTTATCAGATCTTGGCGCATAGCCTCTAGATGCTCTTTCTTTGATCTAGATCATTCTTCAAATTTGCGTCGAAACATGCATCAAATTCCTAGGTTGAAAATGAGGTTGCTAGCTTTGATTCTTCAACTTTCTCCTCGCCAGCTATTAAAAGGACTTGCACAACGCTCTTATCTCCTTCTTCATGTCACCCAACAATTGACGAAGGGAGGACACCTCCTCAACTTTATCTTGCTCCTCAAACATAGCATTTGTAAGACGTTCTCCGGCGGCTACAAACAACTTTTTTAGGCGCTTTCCACATCCATATCATGAAGGGTTGATGGTGCTTGATCATATGAAGCAACAAAATCAAAGAAAGAGTTCAATAAAGTTTGCAAGGGTGAAACATCCACGTTCTTGCAGTCTATCTCTTTGATAATTACTTGAATCTCATCTCTAAGAGAAGAAGCAGAATCTACATCACTTTCCAAAGAGCAGAAATGAAATCATTTTGAGCATCTAGGATGACTTTCTTCCCATCAAATACGAACATAGCAGGCGGCCGATGCTTGCATTCTTTATACCCCAAATCATTTTCAACCTCATCGCGAGAGACATAAGGTGACCCTTTTTCCATTTGAGTCATAGAATGTGGTTTTATCAAATCTGAACGAGATATGGATTCACCAAAGTTTTGTGACTCCTCTTGTTATGGAGTCGCAACATTGTCCTCCTACAAAAAAATTGGATGAATAAATATTCAAGTAAATAATAATAATAATAGTAATACTAAGTTATTAGAGCAAGTGTCTTAACCACACCTTATTGAGAGAGATTGTTATAGTTCTTGAAGCACTGCTTGCATTGTCGCAAGACTCAACCACGGGTGGAATAACATCATCTAATACCCTTAGTCTCCTAAAAAAGACTTCCTTGCTACTACTTTCACTCTCACCTTCAAGCAACCTCTTGGAAACATAAGCGGCTTGAGTAGGTGTCTTTCTTTTTGGTGCTACCGAAGGCAATTGAGACTTCATTTTACGTTTCTAGGTGCCTTAACACCCAAAGAGGAAGGTATGCCATCATTAAGGACCTCGTTATTTACTTCCCCATAACCCTCTAAATATACGACGGGAATCGGCCCAGCAGCATCCACTAAAGCTTGCAAATGATCATCAAGAAATTTCCCGTGAGTTTTCTTCCACCAAGCCTGATAGTTAGATCCAAAAGACTTTCCCACATTAGGTGTGATTGAAGGAAAAGTTGCTAGAGATGCAGATCGTCTCATAGCACAAATACGCCAGAACGTAAGACCATTGTCCAAGGAGGCACTACGAATATCATTCTTCATGATACCATGGATGTTTTGGGAGAATCTGAATTGACGATTGAAGCGATGTGGACTATATGGTTCAATAATGAATGAATATTTACATCGAAGAGGAAGATAGTTAAAGTGAATACTCATGAAATAACTCGACTCCAACTCTAGTGCACAATCATTATCCACATGAAAGTAAGGGTACGTCTTATCCAACATAGTAGATGTCTCCCACAATAATGAGTTTTCTCGCATCATTGCTATCAAAATACCTTGCACCACCCTCTACTAAATATACTACCATAGTAGGAATAAAGGGGTCATTGGAAAATTCATAGCGAGTCTTGAAGTAATGAGCAAGCCAACCATAAACATAGTGGATAGGGAAGTACACTTTAATTTGATCAAGTTAAGATAAAGACGGGATCTTATTTAAACCATTGTAAAGGCTAGCTAATACCGGAATTGCAAGACTGATATTCCTCCTACACGCGATCAGGCTTGCCATCTTGAAAGTCCCCGGACGTACAAACTCACCCTCTTTATTGGGAAGGACGAAACCATACAACTAACAAACCAAGAAAGCAGTTAGATATGTTTCATCTCTTTTTTCATCTCTTACTCCAAGTCCAGACAATACCCTTTCTTCATCATGTGACCACCTTGTTATATCAGGTAAGTTCCCACTAGGATTATGGGTCGATTCGGGGTGAGAAGTTTTCTTTTTCTCCCTCGGTGGAGCAGCTTCATACCTCTGAGGTTTCTTACACAAAAAGCTTATCCACTTGCTAAATGATACTTCTTGACTAACTCCCCGAAGATGATGAAATGTCGCAAATAAATATTCACAAACCCGAGGAATATACTTGGTCCTCTTTTCATCATAACCAACAAGTTCTTTGGCTTCAGGCACTATTTCTTCATAAAGTGAACCCGAAATCAGCAAACCCCCAAGAATATGTAAGTCCCATAAAGAAATAGATAATTCTCCGACAGATGTAAGAAGTGTATTGGTTTTTGGACACCAAGCCTCACAAAACGCTTGCAGAATGCCTGAGTTACGACCATAAGTGAATAGAGATGCATAAACAACATCATAAATTTGGGTTGTAACCATTACCTCTTGGCTTCTACCAAGTATATCCTCGGTACATTCCCAATACCTGGAATGTGATGATACTCTTCCTCAACTGTCATTGTGTTCCCCCATCGTATCTCGCCTTGAATTATGCAACGCCCTAAACTTGGAAGAGGAGTTGCAATGTTAGCGTGATGATGATCTGGTGCTTGAAGAGATCACAACTTAAGTATATTATTGGAAGTATGAGTTTTCATCGAAGTCCAATTCACCATATGAAACGGGTTTTTCAAAGAAGGCCACTAATTTGCATATCGACCAACTAGTGGAGCATGAGTCAAAAAGTGTGTTTGCTCTCCCCCTTCTTCAGTCTCAACTATAAGATGCCTAAGTCTGGTGGATGGAGAGATGTATTCTCTGAAAGTTGTCATTTCTTCAAACTGCAAGTTACAAAAGGAGGCCGTTAGCAACAAATTTGGCCATATAATAGCTACAAAAAAAGCGGTCATTATCAATAAAGCTCTTTGTTATTCTTAAGGCGGGAATTTTCATTTATGCACTTTCGCTTTAAGAATACCGTGAAGTTACCCGTCTTAAGGCGGGGATTTACATCTATCCGCTTTCGCCTTGAGAACACCGTGAAGTTACCCTTCTTAAGGCAGAGATTTACATATAACCGCTTTCGCCTTAAGAACACTGTGAAGTTACCCTTTTTAAGACGGGGATTCAAATCTATCCACTTTCTCCTTAAGAACACCATGAAGTTACCCTTCTTAAGGCGGGGATTTACATCTATCCGCTTTTGCCTTAAGAACACCATGAAGTTACCTTTCTTAAGGAGGAGATTTACATCTATCCGCTTTCGCCTTAAGAACACCATGAAGTTACCTTTCTTAAGGCGGGGATTTACTCCTATCCGCTTTCGCCTTAAGAACACCATGAAGTTACCTTTCTTAAGGCGATCCGTTTTTGCCTTAAGAACACAATGAAGTTACCTTTATTAAGGCGGGGATTTACATCTATCCGCTTTCGCCTTAAGAATACCATGAAGTTACCTTTCTTAAGGCGGAGATTTATATCTATCGCTTTCGCCTTAAGAAAATCAGTTGTACAACAAAATTTAAAGTTAACTTCGAAATATCACCTATAAAGATTCTGAAGGTATTAAATCTTGAGTTTCGGACGTGTTGTGGACCATTGTTTCTAGATTATAAATAATCAAGTGTCTTGTGATTTCGTCGTTCCTACATCAAGGCACAAAAGTTTTAGTGAAGCCACACAAATCTGAAATTTCAGCATGACAGAATTTAAAGTTAACTTCAAAAAATCATCTAGAATGATTCTTAAGGTATTTAAATTTTGAATTTTGGACACTTTAAAGACCTTTGTGCATAAATTCGAAATAATCAAACGGATCATGATTTCATCATTACTACATCAAGACATGAGAGTTTTAGTAAAGCCGCACAACTATGAAATTTTCAGCATTACAGAATCTAGAGCTAACTTCAAAAAATCATAAAAAAAAATTTGGAATGCATTAAATTCTGAATTTTGGATATGTTAGAGATCGAGAAGTCTAATTTCAGGAAAATTCAATCGTTCATGATTTTGATTTTTCTACAATGAGATATGAATTTTCTATGATAGACATGCCAAGCTGTAGAAGAAGTGACAAAAATTAGAAAAAGGGAGGAAAATTACATACAATGCGTCTATTTATATATGTCATGTGATGGGAATAAGATTCCTTTCCTAGTCCAATAACAAATCCTTTTTGACTAGGACAATAGAAAAGATATATGAATTTGAAATTGAGTAGACTACAATTCCAAATTCAACTATAATTTGAATTTAAATGGATTTCAACATAAATTATACAAAACATTCCAAGTTCCAATTGGAGTCAAATTAGAAGTCGTGTAACTAAAGGATTCCTAATAGGATTTGACGTGTATGACTACTGAAAATCGTATGTGACTAAAAAAACCGGTGAATCATTTCATTCCTAGTTGACTTTGGTCATTAAGATTAAAGGACAAAATTCAAACTTTTGCGGAAATTGAAGCCCAGTCTTAACATTTATAATGTGACAGTTAATGATGGTTCTCTCTAAATGTAGAGATTATTATGATATAATAATAATAATATATGATATTGAGTCACTATTTCCTCATAATATCATGATAATGTTAAGTCAATACTTCAAGTCTAGTCTTTAAAAATAAAATATCTCGCCAAGACTTGAAGCAGCAGGCATTTGTAATCATTTAAAATTTACTTTAAAATAAATTTATTAAATGATTTGAATATATTAAATTAATGAATATATTAGTCCAAATAAATATTATGGATTAATATAATTAATTTAATTATTTAAAGTCAGATAAATATGAACTTAATTAAAGCCCGCTCCATAAAGCCCACATGATATTTCACTTAAATCTGATTGGCCGAAGGGAGTCATGTTCCAATCGCGACTCCTCTATTCTAAAACTATAAATAGGGGTCTCATAATTCAGAAAAGAGAACCAAGAATTTTAACAAGAAGCTAGAGAAAGCTCGTGGATCAAAAGCTGCAGATTTCTCTACAAGTTCAAGAATCAAGCATTCAAGTTTCAAGAACGATCAAGATCAAGAATGATAAAGATCAAGAATGATCAAGATCAAGACCGCCGGATTAAAGATCAAGATTGAAGACCTTGGATTCAACTAGAAGTCAAGATCAAGATAAAGTTCAACATAAAGTTCAAATTCAAGTTCAAGTTCAAGTCCAAGATCAAGATCAAGATAAAATCCCAAGTTCAAGATCAAGCTCTAAAGCCTTTGAATTATATTTTAAAAGACAAATTCAGAGGAATCATACGGATTGTAACACTCGCACTTGAAATAATAAATCGATTGTTGCTATAATTCGCGTTCTTGATTATTGTTTTGTGACATGAATTTTATTGTCTACAAATTCACTTTAAAATTCATTATAGGGTGTGTTTGATACGAAATAAAATATTTTCCGAAAATATTTTCCAATTTTCTCATATTTGATTGGATTAAATGTTATTCAAATCAACTCATTTTCCTCAAATTTAACAAAAATGACTTCTCTCCGAAACTTAAGAAAACTTTTTTCTAAAATTCTGATACAACTTCAAATTACAATTTTTTTCGACTCTACCCACAAACCATCCCAAAAAAAGAAAATTGAAAGCTTGTTTTTAAAAAATATTTTTAACTTTAAAATTTTTTACCCACCCTCAGCCCTCTACCACTACNCAACCCCCCCTCCCCCACCCACAAAAAAAAACTTAAGTTTATTTTTAAAAGATATTTTTAATTTCAAAAATTATTTTCTACTCTAGAAAAATAAAAGATATTTTGCAAAAATAATTTTATTTATAAAGCAAGCACTCAATATCTTTCTCAAAAATATTTTCTACTCACCAACCAAACATGAGAAAATAAGTCAAAAATCTACTTGTTTTCACGAAAATATTTTCCTTCATACCAAACACCCTAAGTATCATAATAAATACAGACATGCTTATCCAAAAAGGTTCATAGAATCTAGGAAATACACATAGATTTAAGTGTAAGTTTATGGATAAACTCAGTTGATAATTCACTTAATTCAATGAATTTACAACACTCCCCTTGGATGTTCATAGATAATGTATCTGGTTAAAATCTTATTAGGAAAAATCAGTGGAAAAAATGTGTAGTGAAGAAAATCGAGTACACACTTCTCATAATACGCCTTGAGTGCTGCCTCATTAAAATCTTACTAGGTTAACCTAATTGGGGTAAAACCATGGTTCATAAAAAAAGTACAACAAATATTTCACTCCTCCTGATGAAAGTTTTGCCTAATATCTAAGAGATGTCACATTTCAATCTTATATCTCAATTTTTCAAATGTTAATGTTTAACAAATCTTTTGAACTTCTTTCTCGCCATTTTGTTAAAAACCATGTTTTAAGAAGAAATTTGGTAATATGAATGTTTTCCTATCTTTTTTGATGTATCATTTCTTCTATCGAGTTATACATATATCATTATCTTCAGACATCATAGCTGGAATATCTCTTTTCAAAGAAAAATCATATAGTTTCCGACATCTACATAATCAATAATCTGCCTATGCATCAATTACACTAATACGTGATATTTTTCAATCTATGAGATCAGAATTGATTTTTCTTTGTGTTAAGAAATCTCATAAATGTTATGGTACTCAATGAAATTGCTTTAAGACCTTTTAAATCCTTCAAGGATATTTCATATAACTTTCATTATTCATCTAGACATAACAATCTTTAATTATAGATATTTAAGTATTTCATATATTGCCAGACTAAACAAAGCCTCATTGCATCCAACAAAGGAGAATATATCTCCATTTAATAGTGGCAAGACTTTTGTGAAAAAACCCTTATGCCCCAAGGCACACATCATATTTTATATCTTATGGTTATACTTTCACATAATCATTTATTTATACCCCATTCACTATATTCTTGATCCATGGATTGTAAGTCCAAACATCACTTTTCAAAGTGAAACATAATATGCTTGAATTGTATATTTCATTTGTCCAATAATTTATTTGTCCGCATTATATGACAGATTTAATTCAAGATCTTCGTCATCATATGTAGAATTAAACACTACTTCATATAAAAAAATATCGTTGATGGTCTTTTGACTCGATTTCAATACGATATAACTTATCGAGATCTCTTCATATTTCATCATTTTAAGTACCTGAAACTTTGCTAAGGTTTAATGAAGTGTTATGTCATCGTGCTTCTTTTAAAACACTTCTCTCATTATCATGACCATCTTGATCGTTTGCTCCTCTCTTTCCTTAAGAAAATTTTCATTTGGAATCGATTGGTCTATCATGCTTCAGGCATATCATACACTCTGTCCTTTGAGGACTTCTCATTAGAGCATTTGCAGCTGAATTATAACATATGGTCAGCAAATTTATCTGCAATTAGTTTGCAACATCATGCATATATATTATCTTTTGAACTTCAAGTTCACATTTTTAACGAGGATTTAGATAATTCATTTCATTATTTTAAACTTTCAATCATCTCTTTCCTTAGTATTAGAAAATTTAACAATGACTCCAACCTCATTTGAGGATCCATCTTTGTGCGTGGTGGAACAATTAAATCAAATGTTGCACATTCAAACATTAGATGTAAATTATTTGGTTCCAGACCCTAAACCAATTATGATGGAAAAAACATTGTTGGCTTGATGCATACATGTGGTGTTACATGTTAAACAAATTCATATCATACCAAATTATATTTGGGAGTTTTTTTTCCATACCCATGGTTTAGTTAAAATTGGAGGCATGCAATTTCTGCTTAACCAACCAAGACTATTAATACAATTTTATTATTTGGAACGGTGCTCTTAATTTAATAATTCGAGCAAACAATCTTAGAAAAATCAATTTGTAAGTTGACAATAAAGCACATGCGATCACTCCAAAATATGCAAGTATCATATAGTTGCAAGCGGTTCACATGACAAGTGAACGGATCCATATTTACCTTTTTTATATGTTTCAAAATCTCGGGAAATACAATCTAAACCTTAGCTCGTATAATGATATAACGATCATTTTATAATGAGAATAAGCAAAACAAGACAATTCTTGAAGAATCTTTTATATTTTCATCATATAAGCCGCGTAAATTTTCAATTACTTTTGAATCACATTGGACTGGAATGGCCAACCGATCATGCCAACTAATCTTTGTTTTTCTCAAACCTCCTATAGAGGTGAGTTGTGGAATATGTCATTTTTTTCAAACTTCCCATAGATGTAAGTGGTGGCATATATCCAATCAATAATGATTTTATCACATCTGGAGCATTCACAATGCTTATTACACTGTCACATCCCAAGACCACACCCTAGAAGTTAGGGTACAATCTCGGATTGTAACCGGCGTACTCGATCTCTTGGAGGTCTTATACAAGCCCTTTCATATCATTCATCGTATAAACATAGTGAAAAGTAGTGCGGAATTAAAACTTTTTACAAAACATAATATAGTCTTCAAAATCTCTTTCATATAAAAGTAATAGGAAATGCTAAGTCTCAATCTCATCATCTTAAGACACAAGAATACTTGGGACACGGCCCATACTTCAAATATGAATATAGAAATACTTAGTCTATTACAATACTTCAAATGGAAAACATAAAGACATATATGCCCGCGAGTCAAGTGAGGACATACTTAAACTTACTTGAACGATCTTCTAAGTCCAAGTCTTCTTCCCAAAGCTCTTCACCTACCAAGAACTATATAGATAGATAAAAGCATGGAATTAGTACAACCACATGTACTAAGTATGACATTATGCATAACAATCATGAAAACGGACTTTTATTGGAAATATGCATATTTTCATTTAAAAATCATATTATAATTATAAGAAAAACATTAAACAGCGTAGAAACACATAGGAAAAAGATCAAACAAAATATCACATTTTTAGGGAACACTTTCCAGTGAACTCGAATAACTGTACAGTGAATTCCTTCATTGTTACAGTGAATCACATTACCTTCCATTAACCAACTCCTAGCATGTAATTCCCTGACTAAAAGCTATCCTAAGATTCACTTAAGTCACACAAAGAGAGACCGCCCATACACCCTCTCTAGATGTGCCTAAACGACCCTTAAGATTACTTATAATGAGCCACATACACACTTACTAAGTATCATAAATATCAAGGTAAGCTAAAGGTGACTCTAAGTCTCACTTGAGTGAGTTGTGAAGCGACCGCACATACAATCCCTTACACGCAGACTTAAGAGATCCTATAGACTCGCTAGAATATAATCGTTCTCACTTATCACACCAACACATATGACATTGTCCTTCCAAAGGCTATGAAAAGACCTACTTAAGTAAATCAATAAGATAACGTCCATATAGACCTCTTCAAAACTACCCAAATATTCCTTAAGACTACCTAAGACTTAGATGATGTCCAAAACACCAAACATCTTCCCTAACTAGAGTCATCCTCATGAATTCCAAAGATAAGACATGAAAAGATCATCTCTTATGCCCTCTTCACACTTTATCTAAAGAATCCTTAAGTCACTTTAGATTAGGTACTTATTCATTTACATACTTCTAAACATAAGTCATTAGTTCATTAGTTCATTAAGACTCGTACATCACATAAAGGACATTCAAATAATGGTCTTGGACAAGACCTATGAACTCCAAGTAACATCTTCAAAGTCTATTATGCAATGTCTAGATAGCGTCTCATACCACCACCTAAATCTCATAAACTTCTCTAATGCTAATAGGTATACCATATGGTGAGAATAGGCAATAACCGACATAGACCATGATAGCAAGACATGGAATCCGGAGTTCTATCCTACACCGATGAGGTTGTTCCACTTTCCAAGGGTAGAACTTAAACACATTTCATGTAGGCACATGGTTAAGGAATATGAAGGGCATACTTTGCAATCTAGTCTCATTCTTTAACTATAACTACTTCTCCTTACCATACTCACTCGGTGCTAGCCTTCTTTCTCATAGACTAATTCACACATTAGGTTCACATTTGAGGGTTCCATGACAAGTTCATAACCCAATAACATTTACCCTACCAAAGAAGGTCCACTAGGGCTACCTCACAATGGCGACAAGAAGGTCATGATGACTTTCCTGAGGATTAATATAATGTAGTTCCAGCCAATTAACCTTAGGTCTATCATTCCTTTACTTTGAAGGATACCATTACGGCTTACAACTTCAACAATCTCAACATTATCACTAAGTCAAGGTTTTCACATAAAAGACTCTCTTAAGTTCATTTAAAGTCACATGTCATTCATACATTCAAGACTAACAGTTCTAACACCCTAAATCAAGACATCACATATTCATAATCATACATATATCAAGCAAGGGACAAAAGTCAACCACGACAAGACAACACATACTTCACTTTTTACCCATAATGCAAGTCATTCTACAAGCACCTAGAAACAACCCTAACATCTTCAAATAATCTTATATACTATCATAACATCATCAATGTAATCAATAGAGACTTATATAGCCAAGTAGGACTAACCAAGACTCAACTCCAACACTACACACATAATGTCAAAGGCATAGTCTAACATGGTCACCTAAGACACCATGAATAGAAGAATACATTTATGACTCCACATGTAGATCGATATTGTCATGCTTCACATAATCAAACTACACAAATATTCATATTACTTCAAGTAGTTTTCAACAAGGCCAAGATCATCATATTGCATAAAGTAACGCCGACAAGGCCACATCAATTGCAAGTAAAACACATAACACCGCCACCATAAATGGACCATACCAATCAGAATAGAATCAAAGTATAAATAGCATCAAATTAAAGGAAATAGGGCAGCATACCCCCACATCATCCTCAACACTTCAATCCAAAGTCAACTTACCCAATTCAATAACACAAGACCCTTACCCAAGGCCATAACCAACAATACAACATACAAACTACAATAATCAATGAACTAGGTCAAATCAATGTAAATTCATCAATATAATACAACGTAGATACCAATTTACTACAATTATTACATCAACGAATAGCCCACATAAAACTACATAAGAATTTATCAACATTAGATCAATATCAAGTAACCCATAACATAGTCAAAATCTAGGGTTCATCCAATTCATGGGTTCATAGGTAATTTAGGTTAAAATCATCAAAACAACATCAATTAAGTCATTATTCAATGTTTATAAATCGTTAATGCAAGAACCCATGGTAGAATCATGAAATTGGACAATTCAACTTTAGAAACTTTGAAAACATCTTGAGAATTGGGGCTCCTTGATGATGAGAGTTTCAAGGATCAATATCTATACCTCAATGATGATAATTATTCACTTTGATGAAGAATTTTCACTCAAAACGTCACCTCCAAGTTGTTCCTTGATTTTGGACTTCAATGGAGATTTTGGGATTTCTTAAGGGATTTTGGGGTTTTGATTTGGAAGAATGAAATCGTCAATGTGTTTAACACTTATATACACATTTAAAATACCCAATATACCCCTTAGGAACCGCCAAAGTCTATTTTTGGAAGTGGGGTGAATTTACAAATTCACCCCTAGCTTGGCAGTGAAACTGCACGCAGGGACAATCACAGCGACTTCCCCATCGACGGGACATAAGACCACTTACGGTCCGTGCTGACAATTGTCGATGGGTTCAGAGTCTTGGAACGGGTAGCTTTGCCACACAAGGTAAGTATCTATCCACGCCCATCACCCATGGACCGTCGACCAGGCTACTGGCCGTCGATTGGCTTCCGTAGGTGAACTGCCTTTTGGCAGTTTTGGCCACCAACTTAGGTCCTTCCTCAAGGACCCTTGGATGGTCCTTGGGGATAATTTTTTGGACGTTTCCAACCCAAATACAATCATATATGAGTTTAACACATCTCACATAAATTTCATCTAAAACGAACACATAAAACTCGACAAAACATGCATAGACACACAAGGTCATTTAAAGGCACATCTTTCGAACGTCATGGACGTTCTTGAACGTTTGACCTCCAAACTCCACGAAACTCGACACACTGCCTATAAATGGTATAATAACTCATTTATAGACCTTAAAACCTCATGAATCACACAATAGCACATAAAACGACATATGAGGCACATAGGTGACTTAGTCGTCGAACGTCTTAGTCGTCCCTTGACGTTTGACTTCCAATGCACCTAATACTTTAGCTACTGCCTCTATACCATATATTAAACCTATTTAGGACCTTATAACATCAAGACCAACATGTTAGACTCTAGTTCACCTAAGTCATCTTCGGGGTCTTTCACACACGTGATATTCTCTTCAAGAAATGAACTAATCATTTGTATAAGTTTCATAAATTTGCATTATAATTACATTGTCATGTCTTTAAAATTTATCATTTATGCATGATTCATCTCAACGTCAATTTGAAAATTCAAGTGTACCTAAACTTTATCTTTCTTTCTTTCTTTTGATGTATGATTTTTATATTATTAGGTCGCACAACGCCCACACGTCCAATGACATTTCATACCATTATGATGAGAAAATTACTTTCACATTCTGAAGGCTTGTTTGGAGAAACCACAATGTTCTATCTTTCATAATTATCATAATGATGACAATTATAATTTTGTTCATCTACAATCGTATTCATACATTCAATCACTTGTCATCTTTAAAACTTAGTATTCACCGTTGCCGCATATATATGATAGAACTGAGCAATTGGGCGGATTTTGTACTACCACATTTGTTTTTTAGGGAATGGATCAAATTCAATGGGACGAATTTTTCATGACTTTTCATCAAAACCTTAGTCATTATTATATCATCACTATGATGCATTGAGACTTAAACTCAATGTCTTACCCATATAAGGCGTGTTAGGTTATAATTCTATGAGAGTCGAACCCAATTCTTATCATCATGGTGCATCAAAACTCAAATTGATGTCTTACTCTATTGGTGCGATAAAACATGAACCTACCGTCTTACCCTCAAATATTTTTCATTATGATGCATCCGAACTTTAACATGATGTCTTATACTTTAGGTGTGATGGGACTTTTTAACAACCTGTTTAGTCGTTTTGAGCAGCAGATTTTATTTCTGGAAAAACTGGCTGAGACGACGGATCCCACGACGGACCGTCATGGGCACGACGGACCGTCGAGGGTGTCTCGTTCCAAAACACTTAGAATTCTGAAATTTGGGTACTGAAATCGACTCTCTGAACTTCGTAAGGAATGGCAGGACGGACCGTCGTGGGCACGACGGACCGTCACAGACCCTTTAGTAGGAATTGAGTCTCTGAACTTTGTGACGGAGCAGCAGGACGGACCGTCGCAGGCGCGACGGGCCGTCACAGGGTGCGTAAATCCCAGGCTGGGTCGGATTTCTGTTAGTAATTTAAGGGGCGTTTTGGACTATTTCCTGCTTTAATTATAAAGTAGTGGGTTAATGTTAATAAGTCTAATTACTTGGGGGTTAAAAGAGGTAACCTTGAGTTAATTAGTGGGATATTATTGCCATATTTATACTTAATTATATGCTAATTAGGGTAAAATAAAGAGGGTTTTGAATAAGAAAAATAGAAAAAACAAAGAGGGAGAGAGAGGATTGAACGAGAAACGAGAAAAAGAACAAAGCTTTGGGAAATTGCTTGCTTGATCAAAATTCTTCGGNGTTGTTGTTGTTGTTGTTGTTGTTGTTGTTGTTGTTGTTGTTGTTGTTGTTGTTGTTGTTGTTGTTGTTGTTGTTGTTGTTGTTGTTGTTGTTGTTGTTGTTGTTGTTGTTGTTGTTGTTGTTGTTGTTGTTGTTGTTGTTGTTGTTGTTGTTGTTGTTGTTGTTGTTGTTGTTGTTGTTGTTGTTGTTGTTGTTGTTGTTGTTGTTGTTGTTGTTGTTGTTGTTGTTGTTGTTGTTGTTGTTGTTGTTGTTGTTGTTGTTGTTGTTGTTGTTGTTGTTGTTGTTGTTGTTGTTGTTGTTGTTGTTGTTGTTGTTGTTGTTGTTGTTGTTGTTGTTGTTGTTGTTGTTGTTGTTGTTGTTGTTGTTGTTGTTGTTGTTGTTGTTGTTGTTGTTGTTGTTGTTGTTGTTGTTGTTGTTGTTGTTGTTGTTGTTGTTGTTGTTGTTGTTGTTGTTGTTGTTGTTGTTGTTGTTGTTGTTGTTGTTGTTGTTGTTGTTGTTGTTGTTGTTGTTGTTGTTGTTGTTGTTGTTGTTGTTGTTGTTGTTGTTGTTGTTGTTGTTGTTGTTGTTGTTGTTGTTGTTGTTGTTGTTGTTGTTGTTGTTGTTGTTGTTGTTGTTGTTGTTGTTGTTGTTGTTGTTGTTGTTGTTGTTGTTGTTGTTGTTGTTGTTGTTGTTGTTGTTGTTGTTGTTGTTGTTGTTGTTGTTGTTGTTGTTGTTGTTGTTGTTGTTGTTGTTGTTGTTGTTGTTGTTGTTGTTGTTGTTGTTGTTGTTGTTGTTGTTGTTGTTGTTGTTGTTGTTGTTGTTGTTGTTGTTGTTGTTGTTGTTGTTGTTGTTGTTGTTGTTGTTGTTGTTGTTGTTGTTGTTGTTGTTGTTGTTGTTGTTGTTGTTGTTGTTGTTGTTGTTGTTGTTGTTGTTGTTGTTGTTGTTGTTGTTGTTGTTGTTGTTGTTGTTGTTGTTGTTGTTGTTGTTGTTGTTGTTGTTGTTGTTGTTGTTGTTGTTGTTGTTGTTGTTGTTGTTGTTGTTGTTGTTGTTGTTGTTGTTGTTGTTGTTGTTGTTGTTGTTGTTGTTGTTGTTGTTGTTGTTGTTGTTGTTGTTGTTGTTGTTGTTGTTGTTGTTGTTGTTGTTGTTGTTGTTGTTGTTGTTGTTGTTGTTGTTGTTGTTGTTGTTGTTGTTGTTGTTGTTGTTGTTGTTGTTGTTGTTGTTGTTGTTGTTGTTGTTGTTGTTGTTGTTGTTGTTGTTGTTGTTGTTGTTGTTGTTGTTGTTGTTGTTGTTGTTGTTGTTGTTGTTGTTGTTGTTGTTGTTGTTGTTGTTGTTGTTGTTGTTGTTGTTGTTGTTGTTGTTGTTGTTGTTGTTGTTGTTGTTGTTGTTGTTGTTGTTGTTGTTGTTGTTGTTGTTGTTGTTGTTGTTGTTGTTGTTGTTGTTGTTGTTGTTGTTGTTGTTGTTGTTGTTGTTGTTGTTGTTGTTGTTGTTGTTGTTGTTGTTGTTGTTGTTGTTGTTGTTGTTGTTGTTGTTGTTGTTGTTGTTGTTGTTGTTGTTGTTGTTGTTGTTGTTGTTGTTGTTGTTGTTGTTGTTGTTGTTGTTGTTGTTGTTGTTGTTGTTGTTGTTGTTGTTGTTGTTGTTGTTGTTGTTGTTGTTGTTGTTGTTGTTGTTGTTGTTGTTGTTGTTGTTGTTGTTGTTGTTGTTGTTGTTGTTGTTGTTGTTGTTGTTGTTGTTGTTGTTGTTGTTGTTGTTGTTGTTGTTGTTGTTGTTGTTGTTGTTGTTGTTGTTGTTGTTGTTGTTGTTGTTGTTGTTGTTGTTGTTGTTGTTGTTGTTGTTGTTGTTGTTGTTGTTGTTGTTGTTGTTGTTGTTGTTGTTGTTGTTGTTGTTGTTGTTGTTGTTGTTGTTGTTGTTGTTGTTGTTGTTGTTGTTGTTGTTGTTGTTGTTGTTGTTGTTGTTGTTGTTGTTGTTGTTGTTGTTGTTGTTGTTGTTGTTGTTGTTGTTGTTGTTGTTGTTGTTGTTGTTGTTGTTGTTGTTGTTGTTGTTGTTGTTGTTGTTGTTGTTGTTGTTGTTGTTGTTGTTGTTGTTGTTGTTGTTGTTGTTGTTGTTGTTGTTGTTGTTGTTGTTGTTGTTGTTGTTGTTGTTGTTGTTGTTGTTGTTGTTGTTGTTGTTGTTGTTGTTGTTGTTGTTGTTGTTGTTGTTGTTGTTGTTGTTGTTGTTGTTGTTGTTGTTGTTGTTGTTGTTGTTGTTGTTGTTGTTGTTGTTGTTGTTGTTGTTGTTGTTGTTGTTGTTGTTGTTGTTGTTGTTGTTGTTGTTGTTGTTGTTGTTGTTGTTGTTGTTGTTGTTGTTGTTGTTGTTGTTGTTGTTGTTGTTGTTGTTGTTGTTGTTGTTGTTGTTGTTGTTGTTGTTGTTGTTGTTGTTGTTGTTGTTGTTGTTGTTGTTGTTGTTGTTGTTGTTGTTGTTGTTGTTGTTGTTGTTGTTGTTGTTGTTGTTGTTGTTGTTGTTGTTGTTGTTGTTGTTGTTGTTGTTGTTGTTGTTGTTGTTGTTGTTGTTGTTGTTGTTGTTGTTGTTGTTGTTGTTGTTGTTGTTGTTGTTGTTGTTGTTGTTGTTGTTGTTGTTGTTGTTGTTGTTGTTGTTGTTGTTGTTGTTGTTGTTGTTGTTGTTGTTGTTGTTGTTGTTGTTGTTGTTGTTGTTGTTGTTGTTGTTGTTGTTGTTGTTGTTGTTGTTGTTGTTGTTGTTGTTGTTGTTGTTGTTGTTGTTGTTGTTGTTGTTGTTGTTGTTGTTGTTGTTGTTGTTGTTGTTGTTGTTGTTGTTGTTGTTGTTGTTGTTGTTGTTGTTGTTGTTGTTGTTGTTGTTGTTGTTGTTGTTGTTGTTGTTGTTGTTGTTGTTGTTGTTGTTGTTGTTGTTGTTGTTGTTGTTGTTGTTGTTGTTGTTGTTGTTGTTGTTGTTGTTGTTGTTGTTGTTGTTGTTGTTGTTGTTGTTGTTGTTGTTGTTGTTGTTGTTGTTGTTGTTGTTGTTGTTGTTGTTGTTGTTGTTGTTGTTGTTGTTGTTGTTGTTGTTGTTGTTGTTGTTGTTGTTGTTGTTGTTGTTGTTGTTGTTGTTGTTGTTGTTGTTGTTGTTGTTGTTGTTGTTGTTGTTGTTGTTGTTGTTGTTGTTGTTGTTGTTGTTGTTGTTGTTGTTGTTGTTGTTGTTGTTGTTGTTGTTGTTGTTGTTGTTGTTGTTGTTGTTGTTGTTGTTGTTGTTGTTGTTGTTGTTGTTGTTGTTGTTGTTGTTGTTGTTGTTGTTGTTGTTGTTGTTGTTGTTGTTGTTGTTGTTGTTGTTGTTGTTGTTGTTGTTGTTGTTGTTGTTGTTGTTGTTGTTGTTGTTGTTGTTGTTGTTGTTGTTGTTGTTGTTGTTGTTGTTGTTGTTGTTGTTGTTGTTGTTGTTGTTGTTGTTGTTGTTGTTGTTGTTGTTGTTGTTGTTGTTGTTGTTGTTGTTGTTGTTGTTGTTGTTGTTGTTGTTGTTGTTGTTGTTGTTGTTGTTGTTGTTGTTGTTGTTGTTGTTGTTGTTGTTGTTGTTGTTGTTGTTGTTGTTGTTGTTGTTGTTGTTGTTGTTGTTGTTGTTGTTGTTGTTGTTGTTGTTGTTGTTGTTGTTGTTGTTGTTGTTGTTGTTGTTGTTGTTGTTGTTGTTGTTGTTGTTGTTGTTGTTGTTGTTGTTGTTGTTGTTGTTGTTGTTGTTGTTGTTGTTGTTGTTGTTGTTGTTGTTGTTGTTGTTGTTGTTGTTGTTGTTGTTGTTGTTGTTGTTGTTGTTGTTGTTGTTGTTGTTGTTGTTGTTGTTGTTGTTGTTGTTGTTGTTGTTGTTGTTGTTGTTGTTGTTGTTGTTGTTGTTGTTGTTGTTGTTGTTGTTGTTGTTGTTGTTGTTGTTGTTGTTGTTGTTGTTGTTGTTGTTGTTGTTGTTGTTGTTGTTGTTGTTGTTGTTGTTGTTGTTGTTGTTGTTGTTGTTGTTGTTGTTGTTGTTGTTGTTGTTGTTGTTGTTGTTGTTGTTGTTGTTGTTGTTGTTGTTGTTGTTGTTGTTGTTGTTGTTGTTGTTGTTGTTGTTGTTGTTGTTGTTGTTGTTGTTGTTGTTGTTGTTGTTGTTGTTGTTGTTGTTGTTGTTGTTGTTGTTGTTGTTGTTGTTGTTGTTGTTGTTGTTGTTGTTGTTGTTGTTGTTGTTGTTGTTGTTGTTGTTGTTGTTGTTGTTGTTGTTGTTGTTGTTGTTGTTGTTGTTGTTGTTGTTGTTGTTGTTGTTGTTGTTGTTGTTGTTGTTGTTGTTGTTGTTGTTGTTGTTGTTGTTGTTGTTGTTGTTGTTGTTGTTGTTGTTGTTGTTGTTGTTGTTGTTGTTGTTGTTGTTGTTGTTGTTGTTGTTGTTGTTGTTGTTGTTGTTGTTGTTGTTGTTGTTGTTGTTGTTGTTGTTGTTGTTGTTGTTGTTGTTGTTGTTGTTGTTGTTGTTGTTGTTGTTGTTGTTGTTGTTGTTGTTGTTGTTGTTGTTGTTGTTGTTGTTGTTGTTGTTGTTGTTGTTGTTGTTGTTGTTGTTGTTGTTGTTGTTGTTGTTGTTGTTGTTGTTGTTGTTGTTGTTGTTGTTGTTGTTGTTGTTGTTGTTGTTGTTGTTGTTGTTGTTGTTGTTGTTGTTGTTGTTGTTGTTGTTGTTGTTGTTGTTGTTGTTGTTGTTGTTGTTGTTGTTGTTGTTGTTGTTGTTGTTGTTGTTGTTGTTGTTGTTGTTGTTGTTGTTGTTGTTGTTGTTGTTGTTGTTGTTGTTGTTGTTGTTGTTGTTGTTGTTGTTGTTGTTGTTGTTGTTGTTGTTGTTGTTGTTGTTGTTGTTGTTGTTGTTGTTGTTGTTGTTGTTGTTGTTGTTGTTGTTGTTGTTGTTGTTGTTGTTGTTGTTGTTGTTGTTGTTGTTGTTGTTGTTGTTGTTGTTGTTGTTGTTGTTGTTGTTGTTGTTGTTGTTGTTGTTGTTGTTGTTGTTGTTGTTGTTGTTGTTGTTGTTGTTGTTGTTGTTGTTGTTGTTGTTGTTGTTGTTGTTGTTGTTGTTGTTGTTGTTGTTGTTGTTGTTGTTGTTGTTGTTGTTGTTGTTGTTGTTGTTGTTGTTGTTGTTGTTGTTGTTGTTGTTGTTGTTGTTGTTGTTGTTGTTGTTGTTGTTGTTGTTGTTGTTGTTGTTGTTGTTGTTGTTGTTGTTGTTGTTGTTGTTGTTGTTGTTGTTGTTGTTGTTGTTGTTGTTGTTGTTGTTGTTGTTGTTGTTGTTGTTGTTGTTGTTGTTGTTGTTGTTGTTGTTGTTGTTGTTGTTGTTGTTGTTGTTGTTGTTGTTGTTGTTGTTGTTGTTGTTGTTGTTGTTGTTGTTGTTGTTGTTGTTGTTGTTGTTGTTGTTGTTGTTGTTGTTGTTGTTGTTGTTGTTGTTGTTGTTGTTGTTGTTGTTGTTGTTGTTGTTGTTGTTGTTGTTGTTGTTGTTGTTGTTGTTGTTGTTGTTGTTGTTGTTGTTGTTGTTGTTGTTGTTGTTGTTGTTGTTGTTGTTGTTGTTGTTGTTGTTGTTGTTGTTGTTGTTGTTGTTGTTGTTGTTGTTGTTGTTGTTGTTGTTGTTGTTGTTGTTGTTGTTGTTGTTGTTGTTGTTGTTGTTGTTGTTGTTGTTGTTGTTGTTGTTGTTGTTGTTGTTGTTGTTGTTGTTGTTGTTGT
>NC_028645.1:41444571-41452071 GCF_001406875.1 Solanum pennellii | reverse complement strand
ATCAGGAAAACCCAAGCCCACCATCACTTGCTCTAAGAATGGCCATTCAACTTAATCATAAGCTTTTTGCAGATCAATCTTAAGGATACTTCTAGGGAAAATATTCTTCCTAGTATAAGCCTTGACCAATTCATGAGCCAACAGAATATTATCTGAAACTTTCCTCCTTGGAATGAATCCAGCTTGACTATCACAAATAACATTATGAATAACATCATGCATTCTGTTTGTTATCACCTTTGAAATGATTTTATATAGAACAGTACAACAAGCAATTGGCCTATACTCCTTCACATTTTTGGGACTTTGTACTTTTGGAATTAGAGAAACAAGTGTGCAGTTGAAAGGCTTAAACAACTTCCCTGGCCTGAAAAAACTTTAGACAGCCTCAATGATATCATTTTTGATGATCTTCCAAGTATACTTGAAGAAAAAAGCATTATAGCCATCTATACCTGGAGCCTTATCATTCCCTATAGATTGTAATGCTGCAAAGATCTCCTCTTCTGTTACTGTAGCACATAGTTGAATTCTTTGCTATTTTGACAATACAGGTCCTCTTTTCATCACCTGAGCATTTATAGCTTGAAGTTTACCTGCTGAAGTTCCCATAAGACTTTTGTAAAACAAAACAAACTCATCTTGAATCTCTTGAGGTTCATACAACATCCTTCCATCTATAGATAAAATATTTCTAATATGCTTCTTTTGAGTTCTCTTCTTTATCACTGAACTAAAGTATTTGTTATTTGCATCGCCCAACTGTATCCATTTTGCCCTTGCTTTGTGCCTTAGAGCACTTTCCTCTATCATTGACCACTTTTCCAGCTTTATCAGTAACTCTTTTTCTTTAGTAATTAACTCATCATTTGCCTGACTGTATAGCTGTTATTGAATCTCTGCAAGTTCCATTCTAGCCTTCTCAATCTGTTGGCCTATTAATTGAAATTCTCTTCTATTCAGCTGCCTCACTACTGGCTGGAGGGCCTTCAGCTTGTACCAAATCTTCTTCATTACACAATTGTCATAATTCTGTTTCCAGACTTTCTCCACCAATTCCAAAAAAGAAGCATGTTCAATCTAGACATTAAAGAACTTAAAACTTAGTCTCACCTGATGTTGAGTTTGTTGTAGTAACAATTGCATAAGGGTATGATCAGAGACACCTGGATTCCCATACTCCAAAATAACGTGACCCCATTTTTCCATCCATGCATCATTCCCAAAGGCTCTGTCAATCCTACTTGAAATTCTAGCACTACCAGTCTGTTTGTTGTTCCAAGTATAGTAATTACCTTTCCATTGTATTTCATTGATGCCCATGTCTTTAACACATTCTGCAAAATCTCTTATTTCATTCAAAGTAACAGGAGCCCCAGCTAGTCTATCTTTGGGTGACATAAGAGCATTAAAATCTCCTACAATGAGCCATGGTTGAGATATACTTTGTGCCATCAAGTTCAGATCAGTCCATAAACCTTTCCTCTGCTCTATAGTATTAAAACCATATACCACTATAAGATCAAATTGGTGTCCTTTACTTCTTTCAGTTATATGACAATGAACCATTTGAGCTGAGCTATTAACTTAGTTTCATCCCAATTTTCATCCCATATTATCCAAATCCTACCATTTGAAGCCTCCCTATAATTATGCATTATCCCCCATCATGGAGCTATTCCTTTGATTGTAGCTTTAACATTAAACTCTTTAACTCTTGTTTCAATTAATCCTGCCAATGAAACCTTATTATTCTGTAAAAACAGTTTTATCTCCTTCTGCTTATACCTTTTATTCAGGCCCCTCACATTCCAGAAACTCCACTTTATTAGCAAGTTTTTGAAGCTCCACCTCTATCAATAGGCAGTGAATCAAGCTTGCTATGCATGAGACTCTCAAAACCATTTCTAATTGGTATAGTTGACAATCTGGGAAAGTTGGACAAACTAAAATCCAGATGCTTACCTCCAATATTAGGCATTAGATTAATATCTGGTGTTTGTTTGTTTTGTTCCTGTTCTTTTTCTTGCTCTATCCCTTGTTTCTCCTCCTGTGCAATAGTATTATTATCCTCTGCTTGTTGTTCTGTCACCTTTTCTTGTTCAGCTTTCCCCCCCAGCTGTTTGATTGGTCCTTTGTATTGCCAAGTCTGTGTTACTTTTTTCCATGGCCTTCTCTTCTTTGGTAGCTCCTCCATTGTTGATGATTGACACTGATGTCCAATCTTCTGACATTTATCACAATATTGAGGCTTCCACTCCATCACAACTTCCTGCATAAAGGTTCTTCCGTTTGGATCCATAACTGTTATCTGCTGAGGTATAACTTTAGTAACATTGACTTCAATGAGCATTCTAGCATAGGAAATTCTTGTTTTCTTTGTGGTACATTCATCAGCAAATAAAGGAACTCCAATAGCACTAGCAATTCTACTCAAAGATCCCACTCCCCAACAATTAAGAGGTAAGTTTGGGAAGTTAACCCATAGTGGAATTTCAGCTAAGAACTCATTTCCAAAATCAAACTCAGGACACCATTGTTTCAGAATAATAGGTCGATTACTGATAGTATATGGCCCAGAATATAGTATTTCATTCATGTCACGAAGCTTCTTAAACTTAATTATGTAGTACCCTTCTTCATGAAGATATACATCAGGTTTATCCATTTATCTTCTTCATACTGTACCTCTTTCCCTTCCAGCTGAACCATTGTTTTGTCCATTCACTATTTGTGGAGGAAAATAAGACAAATGCATTCCATTGTTAGCTGCACGGTTATTCTTAAACATATTAACCCAGGGTTCCTTATATTCCTTGCTCTTTTCCTTTCCAATACCTCCTTACTACCTGCATCTTCAATATTTTCATCTAACTTCTTGGTTACTGTTCCTTTGCCTTCGGCCTTGTTCTCAACATCTAAGTTTTCTAGATCTGAGTTCTCATGAACTTCTTCATTCTCCGATGTAGAATTTAAGCTCAATCTTCTAGGTACTTTAGAGCTCACTGATACTCTTTTCCCAAAACTTTCCTTCTCATTTTGAGCTTGTTCTTGTTCATTTACCTCTATTGCTTCCACTCCAGTTCCTACTGAGCTACCAACTGTCATTATTGGTGTTTTCCGACCTCTTCCTCTTCCCCTCGCCATTTTCACCTTCACTGCGCACGTTAACTAACCTGCGCCGAGAGCATTTGGAGAGAAGAAGATTATATTATTATTATTGTTATTATTATTATTATTATTATTATTATTATTATTATTATTATTATTATAATTATTAATATTATTATTATTATTATTATTAATATTATTATCATCATCATTATAATAATAATAATAATAATAATAATAATAATAATAATAATAATAATTATTATTATTATTATTATTATTATTATTATTATTATTATTATCATTATTATTATTATTATTATCATTATTATCATTATCATTTTTATCATTATTATTATTATTACGGAAAAGGGCCTAACATACCCTTAAAGTATTGAAAATGGTACAAAATTACCCTCCATCCACCTATTGGCTCCAAAATACCCTTCCCACCCACCTATTGGGTTCAAAATACCCTTGTCATCCACCTTTTGGTTCAAAATTGACCACTTATTTAACGGTTTTATATTTATACTATTTAAATATTTTTTAAAATACGTGGTGCTCAACTATTTGTTATAATTTAACTTATTTATATAATTTATCAACTATTTGTTATAATTTAACTTATTTGTATAATTTATAAATAAATTCATTACCCACCCATTATTAATTAAATTCCTCTTAATAAATCCATCACATTATTAATGCAAGCTACTGCCAATTGTGTGTTTTTAAAAATTATAGAAGTAAATTATCATACATTCAAGTGGCTAAATAAAAATCACCGATAAACTTAAAAGTCTGACTATGTTCATCTTAATTATTCTTACGTCTCAATTATGTGATGTTACTTCATAGGTAACTTTTTTTCAAAATAATATATTAAAGGTTTTAAAACAAATCATAAATATTTATAAATTATATTTTAAAAAAGTGCATACGGGATGTATTACTTGTTTACCTTTAATCATAAATTTCTAATTCATTTTTGAAAGAAAGTGTCCTCCTAAATAAGCGGCTCAACCTAAATTTAATTGGGGTTTCGATTCGGACTCAAATAATTTTGGATGTCATTTTCAGGAATCTATAATTTCATCGTGTTTTAATAGTGTTTATGACGATTTTTATATTATAATTGGATTATTAATTGAGTGAGGTTCAGTTAGTAATGAGTGGGTAGTGGGTTGATTTATTAATTATATTAATAAATTAAAATTATAATCAATAGTTGAACGCCAAGTATTTTAAAAAATATCTAAAGAGTTTAATTTTAAAACAATTAAAAAAGTGGTCAATTTTAAACCTAAAGGTGGATGACAAAGGTATTTTGGAGCCAATAGGTGGATGAAAAGGGCATTTTGGAGCCAATAGGTGGATGGAGGGTAATTTTGTACCATTTTCAATACTTCAAGGGTATTTTAGGCCTCTTTCCGTTATTATTATTATTATTATTATTATTATTGTTAATATTATTATTATTATAATTATTATTGTTATTATTATTATTATTATTGTTACTGTTATTATTATTATTGTTATTATTATTATTATTATTATTATTATTATTTTTATTATTGTTATTATTGTTATTATTGTTATTATTATTATTATTATTATAATAATTATTATTATTATAATTATAATAATAATAATAATAATTATTATTATTATTATTATAATTAATAATAATAATAATAATAATATCATTATTATTATTATTATTGTTATTATTATTATTACTATTATTATTATTATTATTATTATTATTACTATTATTATTATTGTAATCATTGTTATTATTGTTATTGTTGTTATTCGTATTGTTATTATTATTATTATTATTATTATTATTATTATTATTATTATTATTATTTATTATTATTATTATTATTATTATTATTATTATTATTATTATTATTAGTTTTTTTTGGGTGGGGGGGGGGTAACTAACAATTTATTAATTACCATGGAAAACATTACAATTCAAGCAGCTTCACAGCATGCTTTGTTCTCAATCAAAACTCCAAACTACCTTCTACACTACTAACTATTGCTCAAAATATCCATTGACTTACAACATTTGTAATACTAGAAGAAACTCTAGCAATAGTTACATAGGCTGTCTCTTTAGCTATATTTTCCTCCATTTTGCTCTTGTGCTCAAAGATTCTGTTGTTTCTCTCAATCCACAATCCATAGACACCTTCAGTCAGTACAATCTTGAATAGTTGTGCTGTTGTACTCTTTCCTTTCCCATGTTGAATACACCATTGCAGAAACTGTCCCCATGACATTGGAAAAGCATTTTGGTTATCTATCCATCCTAGCAGTCTCTCCCAAAGCTTCCTGGTATATTGACATTGTAAAAACAAATGCTCTATACTCTCTTCTGCATTCTTGCATAACACACAGTTCTTGTCTACTACAACTCCCCATTGAACTAGTCTATCAACTGTTGCTAGCTTTTGGTTCAACATAATCCACATTGTGAAGTAAGCTTTAGGCCTTGCTGCATTGTTAAACATGAGACAATTCCATGCAGGCTTTTGTTGCTCCCCTTTCATGTTACAATATATTTGCCTGATCATTTCTTTTCCCTTATCTTGTACTTGTTGAACTTGATCAATTATATGCTTTGCATTCATTATTTTCTTTATCAAGCTTGCATGGTTTCTCATCTGCCAGTTGTTCTGCCCCTTTATATAATTTGCATGTATCTATTTGATCCATAACTTGTCTTCTTTATTTGCTAAGTCCCAACACAATTTAGCTACTGTAGCTCTATTCCAAACTTTCACATTAATCAATCCCATACCACCTTCATATTTTGGACAGCACACTTTCTCCCATGCTATTAGAGCCTTTTTAGTAAAATAACCAACCCCTGACCACAAATAACTTCTACAAAGACCTTCAATCAATTTAATTATCTTTGCAGGAATAATGAAAAGTTATGCCCAGTATGACAGAACTCCAAACAATACAGTCTTTACTAGTTGAGTTCTTCCTGGATAAGACAATTTTTTTGTTGTCCATGAGTGGATTCTTTATATGATTTTTTTAATAAGAGGATAGCACTGAAGTATAGACAACTTCTTTGATGAAAGAGGCACCCCCAAGTATTTAAAAGGTAGCTCTTCCATTTTATAGTCAAGTTGTTGCACAATTTGCTGCCTCACCTCCACCTGAACTCCACCATAATGTATTGAACTTTTATTAAGGTTTGCCTGCAGTCCAGAAGCTTGAGAGAACTCTAAGAAACATCCTTGAAGAGCCTTGATGGAGTTAAGATCACCTCTAGAAAACAGTAACAAATCATCTGCAAAACATAAATGTGTGATATCCAGCTTAGAGCATTTAGGATGATACTTAAGTGTTTTCTCTTCTTTAAGTCCCTTGAGAAGTCTACTAAGATATTCCATAGAGATAGCAAAAAAAAAAGGTGACATTGGATCCCCTTGCCTGAGTCCTTTAGCTGCATCAAATCTTTGAGTAGTCTGTCCATTAACCACAATAGTGTAATTCACTGTCTTGACATAATGCATTACCCATTGAGTAAACATATCAGGAAAACCCAAGCCCACCATCACTTGCTCTAAGAATGGCCATTCAACTGAATCATAAGATTTTTGCAGATCAATCTTAAGCATACTTCTAGGGGAAATATTCTTCCTAGTATAAGCCTTGACCAATTCATGAGCCAATAGAATATTATCTGAAATTTTCCTCCCTGGAATGAATCCAGCTTGACTATCACAAATAACATTATGAATAACATCATGCATTCTGTTTGTTATGACCTTTGAAATGATTTTATATAGAACAGTACACCAAGCAATTGCCCTGTACTCCTTCACATTTTTGGGACTTTGTACTTTTGGAATTAGAGAAACAAGTGTGCAGTTGAAAGGCTTAAACAACTTCCCTGGCGTGAAGAAACTTTTGACAGCCTCAATGATATCATTTTTGATGATCTTCCAAGTATACTTAAAGAAAAAAGCATTATAGCCATCTATACCTGGAGCCTTATCATTCCCAATAGATTGTAATGCTGCAAAGATCTCCTCTTCTGTTACTGTAGCACATAGTTGAATTCTTTACTATTTTGACAATACAGGCCCTCTTTTCATCACCTGAGCATTTATAGCTGGAAGTTTACCTGCTGAAGTTCCCATAAGACTTTTGTAAAACAAAACAAACTCATCTTGAATCTCTTGAGGTTCATACAACATCCTTCCATCTATAGATAAAATATTTCTAATATGCTTCTTTTGAGTTCTCTCCTTTATCACTGAACTAAAGTATTTGTTATTTGCATCTCCCAACTTGTCACGACCCAAAACGAGCCGCGAGTGGCACCCACACTTATCCTACTATGTGAGCGAA
>NC_028645.1:41415511-41433011 GCF_001406875.1 Solanum pennellii | reverse complement strand
ACCATCAGTAGCCGCATCGCAGTGGGCTTTGGATCACCCAAACCCAACTTCTTGTAAATCGAGAGGGGCATGAGATTTATGCTTGCCCCCAGATCACATAATGCTTTCGCAAAATGTAATAACCGGACTGTACAAGGAATAGTGAACGCACCTGGATCTTCTTTCTTTTGTACTAGAGATCTTGTAGCAATAGCACTACAATGCTGCATTCTATCATCATCCTCAAAAGTGACCGATCTTTTCTTTGTAACCAGATCTTTCATAAACTTGGCATAACCGGGCATTTGTTCTAGAGCTTCTACCAAAGGGACATTGATAGAAAGCTTCTTCAACATTGTTATAAAACGCCGATATTTACCACCCTCGGTCTTTTTCACTAATCTTTGAGGAAAGGGGGGTGGTGGTCTAGGCATGGGAGTTACCTTTGTAGGCACTTCAACATCTTTTCCAGTGTTGTCTTCTACTTCACCACCAACCTCTACCCCTTTATCATTATCTTTTATCACCTTTTCCTCATTAGACGCATAGGTGGGTCAATGGTTAGCTTATCACCCCGAGTAGTGATTGCCATACAGTGTCTATCATTTTTCAGATTTTGGACAGTGTTGCTAGGAAGAGTGCCCGGTTGCCGAGTGTTCACAGTCGCAGATAGTTGGGCCATTTGCAACTCAAGCTGCTTAATCAATATTGCATGTGTATCGACTTTCTGCCCAATACCCGCTAAATCACTCCTTAACTCTTTTATGTGCTCATCACTAGCATCGAACCTCCTCATCATTTTGTGTAACATATCCTAAACTCGTGCCATACTACCTCCACCATCCCTAGGAGTAACTTCACGATTTTGAGGAGGAACATAGGGCCCATTCCTATCATTTCTGTTACCGTAGTTACCCCTGTTGAAGTTGTTGTCGCGATTGTAATTTCCATCTCGGACATAATGACCCTTACGGTTATATTTACCATAGATCCGAACTTGGTTTCCTTGACCTTGGCGCCAATTCTCCTGATTTGAGCCTTGGGCACTCGGTCGGAAACCCCCCGTCTGCTCATTTACCGCATAGGAATCCTCCTCATAATAACATTCATCATTTGGTGGTGGTGGTTTAGACAAGTAGTTTACTGCATTTATCTTTTCTGCACCCCAGTGACATGTTTTAATACCAACCCAAGCTCAGTTCTCATCTGAGCCATCTCTTCATGAATCTCATCTATGGCTGGGTTGTGTGTGGATTGCACTGGGAAGGTATTTCTTCCAGTATCTGACTTCCTAGTACTCCAAGCATTATTATTCTGGGAGATTTTCTCTAACTTTTCAGCAATCTCGGCATAAGGACACACCCCATAAGAACCACCCGCTATTGTATCCAATACCACTTTATTATTATCATCCTGTCCCCGATAGAAGTATTCCTTCAGTGACTCATCATCTATGCGGTGATTGGGGACACTTCTCAAAAATGAAGTGAATCTATCCCAAAAACTGCTAACTGACTCTCCTGGTAGTGCCACAAATTTGTTCACTCTGTCTTTGTGGTTTAGTTTCTTGGAGACCGGGTAGTAACGTACTAAGAAAACGTCCCTTAGTTGGTTCCAAGTGAAAATTGAGTTATAAGGGAGCTCAGTGAACCAAATAGCAGCCTCTCTCGTCGTGAGAGAGGAAATACTCTTAGCCCTATTACATCCAAATCCAAATCAGGCCTCCATACACAACTTTTACACACTGCACTTACCTTAGCTATACGGGAATGTGGGTCCTCAGAAGGTAGCCCTAAAAACAAACCTCTAGCAGTGAGCATTTGCATCAGACTACTAGTTACCACAAAGGTGTGGCCTTGTGGTAGAGGGGGAAAGACAAGTGGCCCATCAGAGTCTGCAATATTATCATAACCTCTATAGTATTCTTGAGGGCGTGGAGCGGGATTTTGTCCCCTTTGTTGATTTTCACCTGGATCATCGGGTATTAACTGACCATGAACATCAACCGGAGCTGGGATGTTCTGGTTTGGTTCATCATCGTTAATACCCAAGTTTCGATTCATATTGCGTAGTGTACGCTCTATTTCGTGGTCGTAGGGAAACAAGGGTTCTCTTCCTCTACGTGTATTTGACATACAAGAAAGTTAGTTCTGCAAGAATAAAATACAATAGAAAAGTAAAATTAAGAAAAAATTGACTAAACTTTAATAATAAGTTTAAGTTAATCTAAAAGCTACTTTCCCTGGCAGTGGCGTCAAAATTTGATACGCTCAAACTTACTTCTCAAATAAGAAGTAAAGCGGTCGTATCAAGTAAAGAACCCAACTAATGAGGTTGAGATCGTTCCCACGAGGAAAATAGTTCAGCTTTAACTTTATTCTATTATTACTATTATTTAGTCAATTATATTCTTAGAAAACAAAAGACAATAAAGGGGTGTTTTTATTTCTAAATTAATGAAAATAATTAACTAATTTAAAGTAAACAACTAACAAATTCAAATCTTGGAGCTTAATCAATTAATAAAAGTAACTAGGGCTTAAGTGTTCCCCACAGGTTCCTAACTTGATAATCCTAACTATAACAATTCTTTCCTAGTATCTTGCATGTAAAGTGATAAGTTATGTATCTCTAAATCCTTGGTCCGGCATCTAGAAAATTTCACTCCGCACCTTGGTCCGGCTACGTGTGTTGCTATACTAACCCTTACCTTTACCTCATATTAAGCATTGTATTTGATATTTGACTAAGTTATTACCTCGTAAATCGACACTAGCCTATTAGATAGCGTACACTAAATCTATGTTGATAACTCTTTTCCTATTATCTACCTCCTTGGTCCGGCAAGTAGCATTAAGGCGAGTTCTAACGTTGTCCATCGGTTAAAAAGACTTCTAAACGAAAGAATTATCAATACATGCAAGACACTATTCTAGAATTGCTATTTCAGTTAGATTTTACCTTATTATTCACCCATGGTTCCCACAACCCTAGTTATGAAGTTTTTTACCCATAGTCATAATCACACTATTCATATATTTAATATAAGAATTCATGCACTTACTTTGATGAGAAAGAATAATATCCAAAAATTCACTTGATTAATCAACAAAAGCACCAACAATCAATTCAAGAAAAAGTGTAACAAAATGCTGAAATTAATCCTTCAATACTTGAACAAGAGAACTAAAGATTATCCAAAAGTCTAACTATTGAAAAGTCTACAATTGAAAAATCTACTGTCAAAAAGTCTAACTCCAAAAACGAGGTTTTTCGTACTTTTTATAATAAAAACAAAAACCTAATAAAAGAAGGATTCTAATTACTGAAAATCTATCAAAACGCGTCCGAGTCGACGGACCTCGTGACGTACCGTCGTGGTTACGACGGGCCGTCATGGCCTCTGTCGTCCCATACTTCACAAATTCTTCTGCTGCTTTCTTCATTACCCTCAGCGAACAGGTATAACAGACCATTCCAAGCACGACGGTCCGTCGAGGGTCTCCGTTCCATAATACTTAACTTCTTGGAATTCGGGTACTAGGACTACTCTCTGATCATTGCGACGAACTAGCAGGATGGACCATCGTGTCTATGACGGTCCGTCGTGGACTTCCGTAATCCCACGCTAAGTCAGACTTCCCCATCTTCCTTCAGCAGCTTCACTACGATGCCACTTACGGACCGTCACAGGCTCGATGGATCGTCATAAGCTCTGTTAGGTGGTCTCTTCTGCATTTCTTCGCTCAAAAACTTCCGCGTTCATCTTTGGACAGATTTCCTGCAAATAAGGAGAAACTTACATAAAAATCAATACAAAAAGTCTTTAGACACACAGTAAACTTAAGGAAAAAGCATTAAAAATACCGTGAAACCACGGTACATCAATGCTACACGTTATAAGGAAAAACATATGTGTGTCTTGTTTTGCTAGACTTATGTCCCTTACTTGATACATGTAGAACGTGGATATGGATCCTTGACTTAGTAAGCTAAAGAACCTTAGTCTTGTATGAGTTATTGACATGTGACCTTGAACATGGCTAAGAAGGTCGTTTATGTTGAACCTTCAACCTAGATAGAAGGTAATGATATCCTTGAAGTTGAAAGTCCTAACGGTATCCTTCTTGTGTGAATGGTGGACTTAAGAATGATTGGCTGGAACAACATGAAATCATTCTTAAGAAATCCATTGATCTATTCTTTTAACCGTTGTAAGTCAACCCTAGGGGACCTCTTTGTTAAGGTATAATGTGATTTTGTTATGAACTAGATATAAAACCTCTTCATATACTCCTTTATTGAATTAATCTATGAGAACAAAGACTAGCATTGAGTGAGTATGTTTGGGGAGTGTCTATAGTTGAGGATGAGGCTAGAGTACAAGGAAACTCTTCATATTTCTTAACAATGTTCCTACATGGGTTGTGTCCTAGTTCTACCATTGGCAAATAGAGTACCCTTTATCGGAATAGGGTTGACTCCGGATTCCATGCTTAGATATAATGGTTTATGTTAGTTATTGCCAATTCTCATCATGTGGGATACATGCTAGAGTTGGATAAGTACTATGAAGTTTAGGAAGTGGAATGGGACTCTATCTAGACATTGCACGACTAGGCTTTGAAGATATTAGTGTGTGAGTGTCTTAGGTCTTCTCCAAGACCATTATGTGAATGTCCTTAAGTGGTGAATGTATCTTAAATGATCTAATGAACACTATGACTTAAGTAAAGGTATGTTAATGCCAAGGAAAGTATCTTGAGTAGCTTTGAGGATTGATTAGGTAGGCTTGGAGAGTGTGTATAGGCGGTCTCTTCTTGTCTTACTTAGGTGAGTCTTAGAGTAATTCTAGGTAAGGAGTTTGATTAATAAAATGTGAAAAATCATATCTTAGGTAGTCTAAGCATCTCTTTGGTTTGTGTGAAGGGATTGCATGGGAGGTCACTTCTTAACTCACTCAAATGTGCCTTAGAATCACCTTTGGTAGGAGAGTCTCATGGTTGTGTGTTTTGATATGTTCTTGATGCTATTGTATGATATGTGAGTAACTGTGAAGTTACTGTGTAGTCACTGTAAGTTACTGTAAGTTTCTATAAATTGAGTATGACTTGGAAATGTGTTTTGAATGTAATGTTTGGTTTTTAAATTTGGTCCTTATGCTTATATATGAAGTTTTAAGCTAAAAGAGTATATTTTGATACAAATTTCCGTTTCTCAGAATTTTATATATTATGTCATACTTAGTACATGCATTGTCCTAATTCCGTACATTTTGTCTATTTCTAAAGGTGTGGCTAGCAGGTGAGAGGTGTTTTGAAGCAAAGCTTGGAATTAGGACTCTTTCAAGCAAAGTTGAAGTATGTCCTCACTTGACTCGAGGACATAACTATCTTTAGATTTCTTCCATTAAACAAGTATTGTAATGGAATAAGTTTCCTATATTTCGTTGTATGGGTCTTGTCCCAAGTATTCTTGAGTCTATGATTGGCATATGTTGAGACTTCGTATTTCCCTATACATTTTAAATGAAATATGTTATGAGATATTATTGTGTGTAAAATTTTAATTCTGCACTACTATTCATACATATATGAAATGAATGATGTCCAAGGGCTTGTACAAGACCTCCGTGAGGTCAAGTACGCCGTGTTGTAGTTCGAGAACATTATTTCTAGGGTGTACTCTTGGGGTGTGATATATTGAGACTAAATAAATTGAAGACGCTATTTCTATCAAAATGAAGCCCTAAATAAGTCCAATTTTTTGTCTCATTAACACTCCTTTGTCAATCGGTCTTTAGTTTGTTGAGAGACCAAGGAAGAGTACGATGTACAAAAGGTGCAGGGACCACAATCTACACTGAAGTTAGGGGAAAATTTGTCTAAGGCACCTGGATTATAGACGAATTATGTATCCTTTTTAGCACATTTCACCTTTTTGGGACAATAGAAGTTGCTCATACTAAAGCTCATAGATAACATCCAGAGGATCCTGGTGTTCCCTCACTTTCAAAAGTGGTGAGAGTCACGCAGACTTCCTCAATGTTGGATCTGACTTCTGGGACGTAGTTGCGGGTGTCTTGCCTTTTCCTTTGTCCTTCCCACCCGTGGAAAGAAGTTTAGTTGCCTCTGCTTTGGATGTTGTTGCATCCTCATAATGACGATTAGCTTTGCCTATTTTCGGGGAGGCATGTCTTGTCCAGATACTTTGGGCTTGACCATATTTGCAAAACACATCAAAAAGTAGAAAAATTTGAAGAAAAAAAATTAGAATTTAGGTTATAGAAAGACTCGCCAAACCAATCGGCGAGTCACCGAGTAACTTTGTGAGCAAGTCGGGCTTGCTGAAAGGATTAGCCTAAAAAATCCTAGAAAAAAGACAGGACACTGATGTGTAGGGCCCTTCGGTGAATCACCAACATCAGTCGGCAGGCTCATACTAGCCCTCCAAAATTAACACTGAGTTTCAGGCGCTAGGGGCGCAGAAAGGGTGATCAAGGAAGACATTCATTGAATCACCAAGTAAAATTGGTGATATCAGGCTTCCCACTAGAAGTTATTGCCTCTAACCTAATCAAAATATGAAATTAAGGCGATCAAGGGGGCATCGACAAACCGTCAAACAGTTCGGTGAGCTCGACTAGCTCTCCAAACTATCCAACATGCAAAATTTCAACCCCGTTTCACAAATTCAAGCCCACAGCCCCTGAAATAAAAATCAAACTACACACTTATGCATTTAGACTCAAACCTATTAGACCCATGTCACTGGGGTACTCATACTTCTCCGATTTTGTCAAAATTGGCCATTTGATGAATTTTGACTTTAAGAATGATTTTAAATGCGTCATAATTGGGAAAATTATGTCATTTAGTACAATTGAGGATTATTCAGACTTCACCCAACTAGATGCAACAAAAATTTATTGCAACAGAATAGTTCATTATTAATTTTAACACACAAAACTCAGGAAATCAACATTATAGAAAAAGGCGTATTTTAAGAACATAAATTAGTCATAACAACAATTAAATATGATTCAACATAGACCCAACACACGTAAGTACATAACTCTCAATGCATTCAAATTCAACCACTAATCAAGATTTTGGGGTTCGAAAAACCAACCTTTAAGCCAAATGAAAAATTTGAAATGCTAGGCAGCAATGTAATCCAAACACGAGCACGAGATCAAAAACAAAAAATAAAACATATGGAAGATCTTAAGTGTGGGTGAAAGTGTACAAGGCTAAAAATGAAGGAATACGAAAGATTTTGAAAATTTGAAACGTTTAACCTTTTAAAAAATTTAAGTTTGCAGCCCTTTTATCATGTATTAAATAACCACGCCGAACTACTATGTGATGCTCCGAGTGGTGACATACTTTTAACAGTTTTGCAGGCCCTCTAGTACAATTGAGGGTCCAAACGGGGGACAAAATTGGGATCGCCAACATGTTTGGCGAGTCGTCGATTCAACCATAGGCCTGTTGAGTTTTATAGACTCCCACCTAATGTTATTATGAGTCACATGGTGGGTCAAGTTTTGCCTTGCCGACCTCTTTGGCGAGTCAGCAACTAGAGTCTTGACTCACCAACTTGTATATTTTAAAATACATTCCACTTTTTTGACCTGCACAAGCAACACCTCTTATTAAAAAACGAAATCAAAGCATTATAAACTTGGGTTTCCTCCCAAGAAGCGCCTTATTTAACATCGTAGCACGACATAAGTACCCATTTAGGATCCATCTTTGGGTTTTCCATAGTATCACTAGACAACACCCCTTGTTGTCTTGGGCTTAGATTAGAAAAAATTAACCGATTTGGGTCTTCAGCTGCTTGACTATGACGGAATGAGAGTTCACCGTCTGGTTAAGAGTTGATACATCTTTCTTCATTTTCTTCAACACTTTATCGGACCCTTCAACCTTTTTAAGAATGCATGAGAGCAATTATTACTTATGGATATCTTAAAAATCTTTGGGCTTTTCATGCTCATAGGAGGCATATATCTATCCTTCTTTCCTTCTCTTTCCATCAAAGAGGTGTTACTATCACTATTCTCTTTCACAGTCTCTCCAACCCTCTTTTTTATTCCAACCTTGATTACCACTATACCTTTGGTTGTTATCACGAAAAACTCCTCCTTGATTGGCTAGGAAGGTAGCTTCCTCATTGTTCAGATTGTCAAAAATTTAAAGATCAGCGCTCACTCCACCAACACGCACAATATTTACACTCGTTTAACAACCACCTGCATTACTATTTTTGCCATGTTCTGGTCTCTCTCTCTTGATATTTTTTGATATGTTCTTTTGTAAATTTATAAGTGACAAGAGAGACTTGGTCTTCTCGAGTACCATGCCTTGTTTATCATTGTCATGCAATCACGGAGTTGGTAATCTATCACGTAGGGATGTTACATTAAACAACCCAGAGAAATTTGGTCAACCAGTCCCTTTTTCACTGAATCGAGCATTCTGTAGAAATATTGCAGTATCACATTATCGGGAAGTCCATGAGTGGGAATTACAGCACAATCTTCTTAAACCTAAGCCTCATGGATTGGCTCACCTTCCAAATGCTTGAAGCTTTAGATACTATCCCTAAGAGTCATCATCTTCGAAGGAGAACGAATACCACTTGGAATGAAGTAATAAGCTCGTCCCACAAAGTGATAGAATCTCTTAGATACCCAACCAACAACTTGTTTGCCTCCCCTATCAGAGAAAATGGGAATAACCTCAACCAGCCCGATTCTTGAGATAAGTTCTTAAATGAGAACAATCCACAAACATCAACAAAATTTGTAATATGCTCATAGCGATCACTACAGCAAAAACAACTTTTAGCGGTAATAAATATTGACATTAATAAATAGTTCTAAAGTCTTTAACCAGATTAGTTAAGTATCATTACAACCAATGCCTCTAAAGAATTAAAGGACATATACAAAGAGTGTTAATCGCCGCTAAAAATAGATATTTAGCGGAAATTAAGAATTAATTTCCACTGACGCTCATTTTTTATGTGGTGGATCCTCATGAGCCAAACCACCAAACCAACCCTTTCGTTGCACGAGCTATATATGGTGCTCGTGATGTGAATTATATTGTTCCATTAAGTTGGAGACAAATCGATGGCCCTAACACGATCCATTTGGGCTGGGTCATTGACATCGTTGAGATTGCTGACATCATCTTAGTGGACCACTTGGTTACCGTTCCTTCAAATAACTCTCATTTCGTCCCCTATTTTAAAATACAAGAAAAACAACCAAAAACAATCATAAGTAAATTAAACTATAATTACAAAGATCACAATTCAACTTCACTAAAACAATTTCAAACAACACCATTCCTCGGCACTGGTATTATTTATTATGAACATTTCAAGCACACCCCATCGAATTCTATGTGTGAAGGATCGTTAAGAATTATAAAATCCAACAATAGGGTTGGGGTCGAATCCCACAAGAAGCGGCACGTGTTTAAATTTAATCATGAAATACAAATGTGATGTAACTAGTATCAAAATAGATCTTATCGAAAAAGACATATCAACTAAAAGGAGTGACACGAATGTCAAATGGATGGTTTTGGTTTGCAGTTATCAACTACAACACGGTCAAATAGTAAGGAGATAACAATAAGGAGAGAAATTCTCGGGATGTGATTGATTATAGGTGAAGTTTTATATATGCTTAATTAAGAATACTTATAAACAACTAAATGTACATTAGTAGGATAGACTATAATTGAAATAGCTTTCTCTCAAATGACTATTCCGCTTCAAGTGATTTTTCCTTAAAATATACAAGCACGACAATTAAGAACATCCCAAAATCTTAATACATCTTCTCAAATATACAAGCACGACAATTAAGAACATCCCAAAACCTTAATACATCTTATATCTTAAGAAAGATGGGTAAGATTAAGTTTATAATTAAATCTCTCGAGTTGAACCTATATCAACCCATTACACACAAATTATTAATAAATTATTTTATTCCTAAAACCTATCTCTCGAGCAATCAAGAACACTAATTAAGAATGTTATAGCATAAATGAATCATTTGAAGACACTAAATCTATATAAACAAAACCCCAAATGAGTTCAGATTTTGATTTCATCACCCATCAAGAGGACCCAATATATCTTGTCAGGGGTATAGAGGCATAACTATGGCATGATCTGTAATACTCAGAAAGTCTAAAACATAATCTAGAGCATCACAAGAGTGTCTAAGAGTTATAAAATTGTTTCAAGGTCAATAATAGAGTCTAAAAGTCATTTAGGAAGTATTAGAATCAAAACGTCAAGGAACGTCCATGACATCCGGAAACTAATGCAAAAGGTGCTAGTGTGCCTTAGCCTATTTGACTAGATTTTAAGAGTCAGAAATTGATGAAATTTGGTGAAAAAGTGTCTAACACATGTTAAAGTTGGTTTACGGTAGAAACGTCCGGGTAAAATTCCTCAAGGACGAACCAAAGGGTCTTTGAGGAGGATCCTTCCATGTATGCTAAAAAGTTGTCATGGACAGTGTCTGCCAATAAGGGCTAATGACGAGGCGTCAATGGCCACCGTCATTGGACACTTGGTTATTTTTGCCAAGGTACATTTGGACTAGTCTCTAAAACCATCGACGGATATGCAATAAAGTGGGGGGCAAGGGCGTAGGTTGACCTACGGACCGTTGATCGTTGTCTTATAGGTCCTGCCACTGTTTTACTGTTATGTTTTATGTTGTGTCTTTTAATTAATTAATTAGGTGGTTATTTAATTATTTAGGGGTTAGGGGAGGTCTAATTAAGTTAGTTAATGAATTATATAAAGACCTAAACCTAATTGAACTAACCCACACTCCCATATTTCCCAAAAACACAATTGCTCTTCCTTCTCTCTGCTTTCTCTCTCTCAAAAAGAAGAAATCCATTTAAGGGATAGGTCAAGGTCTTAGGGAATAAATAAGGGTGATTTTTTCCATCATTATTCAACAATTCTCAAGGTATGAGATCCTTTCACCTTTGGGATTTCTTTCCCCAAGGGGTTCTTCCAAAATTCATTTCAAAAAAATGAGTTTCATATGGGTTTCTTTCTATTACGAAATTGACTTTTTCAATTGTATTGTCTATGGTTTATTTTGGTTATTATACTTATATTGTGATGTATTATGATTAAATTATGCTAGTTCGTGATGAGTTAACCTAGTTTGTGGAATAGATCATGAAATTGTCCCAAGTCCTTACCCCTATGTTATGAACTAGTGAGGAATTGATGTGTGGAGATTCAGTTGACTTCATAATTATATTAATTACTATTGTGTGATTATATAAAACCCATTGTTTGTTTGAATTGACTTTGTTGATGGTAAGAATATGATGATGGCTTGTAGATGAGATTGGGGTAATTCTTGTGATATCAAACGTTTACTTCAATTATGATTACATTTGCTTAGTGATGAAGTTATATTGAAGTATATTGTATGATGAGTTTGATTAGGGTTTGTATGATGTTGAATTTAAATTTCTTGATTATGTAACTGTGAGATTATGCTTAAGATGTAATGATATAAGGTTTGTTATGAAGTACCTAACATCACATCTAAGTTTACCCCTAGATGTAACCGACATCGTCGTCCTTTTGAAGGACTAAGACGGGCATCTTAGTCTCATGTCATTACATTCATAGGTTGAAAAATGCGGAAAAATTTAAAACTTTCATTATCACTACTTGGAGGTTTACATACACCTCTACGTACACATAATATATATTCATATCGAGTATACATAGACCCTTTGCATAGGAAGGTTACATAGCCTTCTACTTTTATTGCACATACATATATAAAAATTAGAATTAGTCACAACGATCATCTCATCTCATATCATCTAAACGAATATCACAATATGGACAATATGTGAATAGCCCTTACATCAATCCAACAAGACCACGTATTGGTCATACAAAAGTACAATACTCAATTATAGAGGAAAGGAATGAAAGAGTCGATAAGCTCATAAAAAAATCCGTAAGCTAGAGGATGGCATTGTCCTCAAAAGTTGAGGACATACCCCACTTGGATGAAAGGAAGAATCCAAGCCTTCAACAATGTTTCCTTCCAAACTCTTCAATGACCAGAACCTAAAATGTTTGGGAAAACAGAAGAAAATTGGGTTAGTACTCCACATGTACAAAGTATGGGATCTTATGCACATACACAAGCAATACATGCTAAAAAGGACTTTTTATCAAATCATGCCAAATTACCCCTTTAGGGGCCTAATGCAAAGTCAAGTAAGTCATATCAACCAAGCAAACATGCTTACTATCTCAACAAGTAATACTTATCCCAACATACTTGAGACTATGATTTACTACAACCCTAACATCAAGGAATAATATCACAAGAATGAATAAGAGTCAAACATATCATAATAAGCAAGACAACTACTCACAAGTCCTTATCAAGTCAATAAGTGCAATGACCAAGCAAAGCCCCATAAACTTACTAAATCAAGTATCCTCACCAAGAAAACATGACCAATCTTCCAACTTTACATATCATGGCATTTAGGTTTACATTTCATCATATTTTAACCCAAGGCATATGCATAAATTAACTAATCAACATATAGTATCAACAATGTGCCACGGTCATCATGTATAAATCATATATTATCATAACATAAACATATATAACAACCTCCTCCTAAGACTCCCCTCAAGGCTAACTAGTGCAATGTTTAGGTAGAGTCCCATACCTCTACCTAGACCAAGCTAGACCTCTTAGTTTATCCAAGTTAGAGTTCAAGTCCTTTAATTCGTTTTACCTTTTGGGAACATCTTGCCCTAACCGACATAGACCACATGATCTAGTAGGGAATCCGGTGTCATAAAACCCTACACCGAAAGAAGACAGACTACTTGCCAAGGTAGTACCAAAAAAAGAAACATAGCAACTACATGGATCCATTAGTTAGTATTCCTATGGGGAAACATAGTTCAAGAACTAGAATATTTAGTCGGGACCCTCTTTATGCGCCATGCATTATAGTCTCCAATCTCAAAAGTAATATAGTGTTCCTACCTTCCCTATGAGGGAAGGGACACTCCTCAATCTAGTTCACTCGGCGCTAAGCTAGAGTCCTTTTTTGAAAAATCTTTAAGCCTTTAATTATCAATCATAGCTTAATTTAGTTCATAGGGTCTACCCCTTGTATAATCATCTTCATCAATACCTTAATAAGAATTGTATGAATATAAGTTCTTTCATCACAATTCATATAAGTGAGGTCAACATATTAACATTTCATAGCATATTAAGACACATTGATAGTTTTCACCATCCTTATATCACATACACCTTAATGAACCTCACAACATAGTAAAGACATTTCAATTCAACATTATACCACCCTATAATCCTAGTATAAGGCGTACTCCAATGTAATATCATGACTTAGCAACAATTAATCACAATTGGAAATAAAGATAGAGATTCTAAGACTTACCAAGTCTTCCTCATAGTCAGTCATCAAGGTCTTACCATCAACCCATAAATCAACCCTACTTGGTGAGTCACATCATCACACAATGATAACCAATAGAATAACAAGGCCAATTGCATATCTATAACACAATTCAACTCTAGATCACAACTTGAGATAAGATAGACATGCTAATTTCTCATTACAATTCATAACCTAAACGACATCTCAAGAACTAGAATGATAGGCATATAATTCATATTAATTTAATCATAATAACACCATAGAATAGTAATCTAATCAACAATAAACTCAATTGAATGATCACAATACAATATAGGTCAAGATCACTACTTAGGGTTAGGGATGGAGGATCATATTCTTCAATTTAGACCAAACCATCAACAATTTCTATAAACAAGTTGAACTACATGTTAATCTACTCAATATAACCTAAAGAAATTATCAACAACTCAATTCATAACTTCAATTTCGTAATTGGATGAAACCCATAAGAAAACTCAACTTTTGAAATCTATTTTGAAGGAACCCTTTGAGAAAAGAGTCTCAAAGGTGAATAGAACCCATGACTTAACGTTAGTCAACAATTTCATGGTAAATTCGTCCCTTTCCAGCCCCTAAAATCTAGTCCTTGCTAGTCTTCAATGGTGAGTTCATGTAGAGAGAGAAATAAGACAGAAGGAATAGAGTTTATTTGTGAGTTGTCTTTAGGTTAATGAGGGTTGAGGGTATTTATAGTGGGACTTAATAAAATTAATTAGTTGCTAGTCTTCAATGGTGAGTTCATGTAGAGAGAGAAATAAGACAGAAGGAATAGAGTTTATTTGTGAGTTGTCTTTAGGTTAATGAGGGTTGAGGGTATTTATAGTGGGACTAAATAAAATTAATTAGTCTCCCTTTAATCTCCAACTAATCCCTAGCCCACCTAATTAATTAAATAAACTGAATAAAAAACATGCAGCAACTTAGGACCCTCACAGACGAGACCCTGCTTACGGGCCCTCTGTGAGTCGATGGACAACCCCCCTTCGTCTTTCACTGCATCGTCTTTGTCAGAGACTGTGCATGCGAGGGTCTTCCTCCAATTGTCTAAGTGTGGGACGACGGTGGCATCGACGCCCCATCGATCCACACATGGACCGTAGCCTGCACCTCTGCACTTCGTCGATGAGTTCAGAGGTTGTGCGGGTGAAGGTGAATTCTCCACCATCTTAAGTGTGGGAAAAATATGGCATCGACGCCCGTCGATCCACACACGGTCCGTCTTCTGTCCCGTCGATGCACACTGCCAGGCAGTGTTGCATCAACTACAAGGGTCCTCCTCAAGGGTCCTTGGTTGGTCCTTGGGGAGTCAATACCTGGACGTTTTAACCATGAAGCAAATCAAACACCTATTAGCTACCTTTCCACCAATATTGGTAGATTTCCGACTCCTAAAAGTTAGTCAAATAGGATAAGACACACTAACACCCCTTTGAACCAACTTTTCGAACGTCATGGACGTTCTTGGTCGTTTTGGTTTTTAAACCTCCTAAATGACATATATTCATTAAAAATGGAATTAGAAACAGTACTTAAACCTTATAACACCTATGTTAGACTTAAAGACACGTCTTGGATTTTTAAGGTGTTACATTATCCCACCCGTAGGAGCATTCGTCCCCGAATGACACCAAAACTCTTTTGCAGGAAGGAATAGACTCAAGACGAGCAGCCTAACCAATAAACAATATCAAATCAAAATAAATCATGTCATTTCAATAAGGCAAATTTCAACACTTGTATTTTAACACATAAGACTCAAACCACTTCATTATGAGGCATTTCCTTCTCACAACACTTATGAGCTCAGCATACATTACATGAGTCAATTAGCACAAAGTTCCACTTAACAACATGCTACATATCATTTCATAAAGAGTCACCATACCAAAATGCACTGTAACATTCCAGAAAAGTTACATGTCTAGTGAAGCTTAATCGATCTTTAAGAATGTGTATTGGGGGTACATAGGCATCCTAATGCCCAATAATACGAAATATTGGGCTAAGTATAGAAAATTGGCTAAGGGGGTTTAGCCAATTTCTATATAATACCCAAATAAGCAAAATATTGGGCATATTAGAAAATATTGGCTTAAAGGGTGTTAGCCAATTTTCTAACATTAATGAGCTTGTTTAGGAAATGCACCTGCAATGAGGACCCTAAGCTAAAATCATTTATTCATAACTTAGCACTTTAGATACGTGGCATATAAGTGTCAAGCCTAGGTACCATTCCACATGACCATATTAAAGAGGATCATGTAGATTAAACAGTGCCCAAGGACATCGTGAGGATCCATGGGACAATAAGTAAACATTACCAAATGAACCATAAATAATAGTTAGTTAGGAAATTACAACGAACCCATGTGAAAGAACATGTGCAAGACATGCGACGAAGCTGCCAAAGGAGGGGACCACCTTAACCGAATTCGATTAGGGTAGTTAGGGGGGAAAACGTGCACAAGGGACCACTCCATGTGGGGCCTAACCTCCAAACCAATTCTAGACTCTAACCTACTGCCCTAAATAACTAAATAACCTATGACTAACCGAATTGGACCCATTAGTGCACCCGACAACCTAGGACCAAAACCAGGTTGACACTAACCTAGTACTAGTTAAAGAGACAACCTAGTACCTAACCTACGATGGTCCAAAGAGTTAGTTAAGATCCTAAAGACTTGAGAGTACATTAGGAATTACCCTAGTCTACTTAATTAATTAATTCATCAATTTAACTAATTAATTTATAGGGGCAAAACGGAAATCACAAAGCAATATCCAAATTTCGGTTAAAACAAGAAAAAGACAACCTAGTACCTAACCTAGGATGGTTTAAAGGATTAGATATGATTATAAAAACTTAAGGGTACTTTAGTAATTAACCTATGTCACTTAGTTAATTAAATTAGCCATTTAAATAATTAAATTAAAGGGTTCAAATCGAAATTCTTACACTAACCTAGTACAACTCAAGAAACATCCTACTACTTAACCTAGGATGGTCCAAAAGGGTAAATTTTTGTTCCAATGATTTAGGGGCACTTAAATAGTTACCCTAGGTACCTTAATCAATTAAATTATACATTTATTTAATTAATTTAATGGGGCAAAACGTAATTCTTAGGAAAAATTTCAGATTTGACCAAGTATGGTGATTTCCTAGTTCTAGTCAATCTAGGAGGGGCTTTTTAGTAATTAGTTAATTACTTTATTTAATTAACTTAATAAATCCTAAGTTGAATGATTCAAGATCAGTTCTTAAACCTCAAAATCCCGTTCAAACTCATACACAAAAAGGACGCAAAAACAGTAAACAACGAATGCAAGAAAAAGGCAGAAAATTTATCAATTTCTCTAGGACGATTTCAAGGTTTCGTTCAAGGTGGTCTTCGTAGATTATGTTCTACATAAGGTATGGGTTTTGTCTCATGGAATTCTTTTTCCAAGAGGATTTTCAAATATTTCAAACTCATGAATTTCGAAACTAGGGTTGTTTCCCAATGATATTGTTGAACGTCCATCTCCCTAGTTATCCTTGTTTTCGATTCGTTAAGTATATAGATTTGTTGAATGCCTTGAATCAGACCCGTTACAACAGAAAGGACGGGGGTCTCGCTGCCCGGTGAGAGAGTCGGGGGGTCCAGGGGGGCGACGCGCCTCCTGGCCTGGGGGTCCAGGGGGGCGGAGACGCCCCCGGCCCGACGGTATACAATGTTGTTGTATTGGGCCCTTAATTATCTGTCAATTCTGTATGTTGGGCCCAAGCTTGTTAGGGCGTAGCTTAGCACGATATATCGACGCTATGGCAAACCCTATTCTGTAATTCTGTTTTTGCCTCTCCATAATAAAACTGCTCCCCCTCTTCCCCGTGGACGTAGCCAATTTATTGGTGAACCACGTAAATCTGTTGTCTTGTTTTTCGTGTTTATATTTTCTCGTATTATCTC
>NC_028645.1:41366958-41413921 GCF_001406875.1 Solanum pennellii | reverse complement strand
CGGCGGAAAGAAAAAGAAGCCGACGTCGAAGGGTGCAATGCCGGATGATGTTTGTCATTACTGCAAGGAGAAGGGACATTGGAAATTTGATTGTCCGAAGAAGAAGAAGCAATTCGAAAAACAATCAGTTTCTGCTGCTGTTGCTGAAGAAGACACCAATTCTGAAGAAGACATTGCCCTAGTTGCGGACGAGCACACTCATCATTCAGATGTGTGGGTTCTCGATTCTGGGGCATCCTATCACATCTGTCCTAGGAGAGAGTGGTTCACGACTTATGAGCAGGTAGACAGAGGTAGCATCTCGATGGCCAACAGTTCTGTCTGCAAGGTGGTTGGGACAGGCTCGATCAAGATAAGGACACATGACGGTAGCTTCTGCACATTGAACGAGGTCAGGCACGTTCCATTGATGACGAAAAATCTGATATCTCTCAGTCTTTTGGACAACAAGGGATTCAGCTGGTCGGGAAAAGATGGAGTCTTGCGGGTCTGGAAGGGTTCAAATCTGATTCTCAAAGGTGTCATGCGTGGTACTTTGTATTTTCTACAAGGTTCCATGGTTACTGGTTCAGCCCATGTTGCATCGTCATAAGTTCACCAGGAGGATATGACTAAGTTATGGCACACGAGACTTGGTCATATGGGTGAAAGAGGGATGCAAATTCTGTCAAAGGAGGATCTTCTTGCTGGTCATAAGGTTAAGAGCCTAGAGTTTTGTGAACATTGTGTTTTTGGAAAACTACATCGCAACAAGTTTCCAAAGGCCATTCACAGAACAAAAGGCACACTTGATTACATCCATTCTGATTGCTGGGGTCCATGCCGTGTTGAGCTTTTGGGAGGCTGCAGATTTTTTGTGTCCATTATTGATGACTACTCAAGGATGACTTGGGTGTACATGATGAAGCATAAAAGTGAAGCTTTCCAGAAGTTCAAGGAGTGGAAAATTTTGATGGAAAATCAAACAGGGAAGAAGATCAAGAGGTTGCGAACTGATAATGGGCTGGAATTCTGCTGGTCTGAATTTGATCAATTCTGTAAGGATGAAGGGATTGCTCGACATCGTACAGTCAGAAATACACCACAGCAGAACGGTGTAGCTGAGCGGATGAATCAAACACTTCTGGAGAGAGCAAGGTGCATGCTCTCTAATGCTGGGCTAGATAGAAGATTCTGGGCAGAAGCGGTTAGTACAGCTTGCTACTTGATTAACCGCGGACCACATACAGGCATACAGTGCAAAACACCTATGGAGATGTGGTCAGGAAAAGTTGCTGATTATTCAAATCTGAAAGCTTTTGGTTGTACGGCTTACTATCACGTCAGTGAAGGTAAGTTAGAACCAAGAGCTAAAAAGGGAGTATTTGTGGGCTACGGAGATGGAGTGAAAGGTTTCAGAATCTGGTCTCCAGCAGAAAAGAGGGTTATTATGAGCAGGAACGTTGTCTTTGATGAAAGTTCTCTGCTTAGAACCATTGTGAAGCCTACAACTACGTCAGAAACTGGGAGTCTTGATAAACAGGTGGAGTTTCAAGTCATTCAGAACGAGAGCGATTTGAAAGAACCTGAAGAGGAGGATCAAGAGCCACAGACAGAAACTGATATTCCAGAATCTATGCCATCAGATATCCATCGGAGTATAGCTCAAGATCGGCCAAGGAGGGTTGGAGTTCGGCCACCTACGAGGTATGGTTTTGAGGACATGGTGGGTTATGCACTGCAGGTTGCTGAAGAGGTAGATACATCTGAGCCGTCTACTTACAAAGAAGCCATTTTAAGTTCTGATTCTGAAAAATGGTTTGCCGCTATGGGAGATGAGATGGAGTCCCTACACAAGAATCAGACATGGGATCTGGTCATACAGCCTTCGGGGAGAAAGATTATTACTTGCAAATGGGTTTTCAAGAAGAAGGAAGGGATATCACCAGCAGAAGGAGTCAAGTATAAAGCCAGGGTTGTTGCCAGAGGTTTCAACCAAAGAGAGGGAGTGGACTACAATGAGATCTTCTCACCAGTGGTCAGACATACTTCCATCCGAGTGTTACTAGCGATAGTTACACATCAGAATCTGGAGCTTGAACAACTTGATGTGAAGACAGCGTTTCTACATGGAGAGTTGGAGGAAGAGATATACATGACTCAGCCGGATGGTTTCCAAGTTCCAGGGAAGGAAAATCACGTCTGCAAGTTGAAGAAGTCCTTATATGGACTTAAGCAGTCTCCAAGGCAGTGGTACAAAAGGTTTGACAGCTATATGGTGAAGTTGGGATATACTCGGAGCTCATATGATTGTTGTGTCTACTACAATAGGCTCAAGGATGATTCATTCATCTATCTGGTGCTTTATGTAGATGATATGCTGATAGCTGCAAAGAAGAAGTATGACATTCAGAAGCTGAAGGGTTTACTTAGTGCTGAGTTTGAGATGAAGGATTTGGGAGCCGCTCGGAAGATTCAAGGGATGGAGATCATTAGAGACAGAGAGAGAAGGAAACTTTTCTTGTCACAGAGAAGCTACATTCAGAAGGTCTTGGCGAGGTTTGGCATGTCTTCATCTAAGCCTATTGATACCCCCAGTGCTGCCAATATCCATCTCACTGCCATGTTCGCTCCACAGTCAGAAGAAGAGAAGGAGTATATGTCACGAGTCCCTTATGCCAGTGCCGTAGGAAGTTTGATGTATGCTATGGTCTGCACAAGGCCAAATTTAGCACATGCAGTCAGTGTAGTGAGCAGATTCATGGGAAAAGCAGGGAGAGAACACTGGCAGGCTGTGAAGAGAATTTTCCGGTACCTTAGAGGTACATCTTACGTTGGTCTCATTTATGGAGGTGATACTCAGTGCTTGGTTACTGGCTATTCTGATTCTGACTATGCTGGAGATGTTGACACAAGAAGATCGATGACTGGCTATGTGTTTCCCCTTGGAGGATCTGTCGTCAGTTGGAAGGCAACTTTGCAACCTTGAGTGACTTTGTCTACTACGGAAGCGGAGTACATGGCCTTGACAGAGGCTGCAAAAGAAGGGATTTGGCTGAAAGGGCTGGTTAGTGATCTTGGTCTGCATCATGATCAGGCTACGGTGTATTGTGACAGTTTGAGCGCAATTTGTCTTGCCAAGGATCAAGTCCATCATGAGAGAACCAAGCATATTGATGTGAGGTATCATTTTCTGAGAAGTGAGAAGAGAATCAAGGTGAAGAAAGTAGGAACTGCTGATAATCCTGCTGATATGTTCACAAAGACGGTTCCACAGAGCAAGTTTCAACACTGTTTGGACTTGCTCAACATCAGAAGCTGTTAATTGCCCTGCGGGGCAATTCTGAGGAAGAGGGGGAGGCCTGGCACTATCATAGTGCGTCTGAAGAATCTGTTCGGAGAATTCAAGTCAAGGTGGAGATTTGTTGAATGCCTTGAATCGGACCCATTACAACAGAAAGGACGGGGGTCTCTCTGCCCTATTCTGTAATTCTATTTTTGCCTCTCCATAATAAAACTGCTCCCCCTCTTCCCCGTGGACGTAGCCAATTTATTGGTGAACCACGTAAATCTGTTGTCTTGTTTTTCGCGTTTATATTTTCTCGTATTATCTCGAATTCCGCACAACATATAGATATAATCTTGAACATGTTTTTGGTATGTGGTTCTAACTGATTTTTATAAATTCTTGTTTTATTAATACTTAATGAGGTCTATAGATTGGATTCAGATGATTAAGTGATTAGTTACATAGATTAAGGAATGACATAATGCTTAGTTTTGTGTTCAAGAAAGATGTTGCTTGTGAAGTTGAGTCTACTGTTATAGGCTGTTCATTGAATGATAATTATAAGTTAATTGAATGTAAAAAGGTTGGCTTACAACAAATGAAGTTTAAGTGACCACCATATGTGAAAGTTTGGCTTATGCCAACAAATTAGCTAGCAAAACTATGTCAAAAATATTATCTCCCAATATGTGTGAAGTTATACTAACAAAGTGATACCAATCTCTACATCAATGAACTCATAACATAGGGTATGCCAATCAATGGTACAAGTCCCAACATACCCTATCCACATGAAGTTGTGAACGTAATAGCATTGAATAAGTAGGTGTAACTTTCATAAAGAATCAAAGCAAGTTCATGAATCTATAATGCCAAAATAATTTCATAGCTTGGACAAACCATGCATTGAATTGTTCTTGTAAGTTAATCAAAGATTAAAATTCAAGTTTAGTGAAAGTTTTTCTTATGCCAATAAATTTGTCTACAACATTATTTTCAAAATATGAAATAGAATTGGCTAATGATTCCATGAAATTATACTTGAATGAATTGCCTGCCTTATGCCAATAAAATGGCTAACAATGCATCGTCTAAAAGTGATGAATGAAATTGGCTATAATGTTATCTTTAAATTATGAAAAGACTATTTAATGGCTAAGATATACGAAACTAAAAATGAATGAGTGCAACTTTGGCTTGTGCAATTAAATTGGCTATGAAGTCAATTTTCAAATTTTCTAGGTGAATACTAATTTTGTGCCAATCATATATTGCCAAATTATTGAAATGACAATATAAGAACATCTAAGGTAATTCAATGAATCCATATACAAAGGCATGTCAATCATTGGGACAAGTCCCAACATTCCCTAACCAAATGAACAATGAATATATGTAATTCATTGAGTGAAGTTCTCATCGTCCATAAACGATGATATGGAGCTATCAAACAAAACTAAGCAAGTAGCGTGAGTAATAACATAACTAAAGATGTCTAAGTTAAGAAAGTGACCAGAATGAGGTGTCAAAAGAAGTTAGACATGCCTCACTTACACCTAAGCTACTATGTTAAAAATACTCACAAATGAAGGTGTTAGAATGTGTGAGACAAGTGTCATTAACACAAAATATGTTATGTAAGGAAAATTCACATTTCATCAATGTAAAGAAAAGGATGATAAGTCATCAATAGTGTAGGTAAATGTTACCAAAACTTACTCACTTATGAGAGTGTAAAAGTTAATGAAGAGACCAGTCTCTATGTACACTCTAATGAAAGTATTGAGACTGATGAATACTTAATACTAATGATGAGATGAGAAATCATCTATTGAGCTATGATTTGCTCATACTAGAAGCCTGCTTCCATGACATATGAGTTGAATGAAATGAAACTTTATACTGAGCACCGATAGGCTAGCTATGAACGGTGATGCCTTCTTTTGGGAAGGGCGGAGGTTCACGTTACCCTCATGAGATGAGACTTTCCAGCATGCCGGGTATGGATCTCCTTATATCTCCTAGTATTCGAACCTATACTGCCAATATAGGGATCTGGCAGGGTTCAATTCCCATGTACGCTAGCATGTTTTGGGTCACTTTGGCCGGTAATTACCCTAGTCTACTTAATTAATTAATTTAGAAATTTAATTTATTAATTTAAAGGGGCAAAATGGAAATCACAAAGCAATATCCAAATTTCGGTTAAAATAAGAAAATGACAACCTAGTACCTAACCTAGGATGATTCAAAGGATTAGTTATGGTTATAACGACTAAAGGGTAATTTAGTAATTACCCTAGGTCACTTAATTAATTAAATTAGAAATTTAATTAATTGAATTAAAGGGGTCAAATCGAAACTCTTACACTAACCTAGTACAACTCAAGAAACATCCTACTACTTAACCTAGGATGGTCCAAAAGGGTTAATTTTTGTTCCAATGATTAAGGGGCACTTCAATAGTTACCCTAGGTACCTTAATTAATTAAATCATAAATTTAATTAATTAATTTAAAGGGGCAAAACGAAATTCTTAGGAAAAATTTCAGATTTGACCAAGTATTGTGTTTTCCTAGTTCTAGTCAATCTAGGAGGGGCTTTTTAGTAATTAGTTAATTAATTTATTTAATTAAATTATTAAAACCTAAGTTTAATGAGTCAAGATTATTTCTTACACCTTAAAATCACGTTCAAACTCATAGACAAAAAGGACGCAAAAACAGTAAACAACGAACGCAAGAAAAAGGCAGAAAATTTATCGATTTCTCTTGGGCGATTTCAATGTTTCTTCAAGGTTTCGTTCAAGGTGGTCTTCGTAGATTATGTTCTACAAAAGGTATGGGTTTTCTCTCATGGAGTTATTTCTCCCATAGGCTTTTCAAACGTTTCAAACTCATGAATTTCGAAACTAGGGTTGTTTCCCAATGATATTGTTGAACGCCCATCTCCCTAGTTATCCTTATTATCGATTCTTTAAGTATATAGATGTAATCTTGAAAATCTTTTTGGTATGTGGTTCTAACTGATTTTATAAGTTCTTGATTTATTAATGATTTATGAGGTATATAGATTGGATTCGGATGATTGAGTTATTAGTTACACAGATTAAGGAATGACATAATGCTTAGTTTTGTGTTCGAGAAAGATGAAGTTTTTATGAGTTTCTTGTGAAGTTGAGTCTACTGTTATAGTATGTTCATTGAATGATAATTATAAGTTAATTGAATGTAAAAAGGTTGGATTGCAACAAATCAAGTTTAAATGACCACCATATGTGAAAGTTTGTCTTATGCCAACAAATTGGCTAGCAAAACTATGTCCAAAATATTATCTCCCAAAATGTGTGAAGTTATACTAACAAAGTGATACCAATCTCTACATCAATGAACTCATAACATAGGGTATGCCAATAAATGGGACAAGTACCAACATACCTTATCCACATGAACTTGTGAACTTAATAGCATTGAATAAGTAGTTATAACTTTCATAAAGAATCAAAGCTAGTTCATGAATCTATATTGCCAAAATAACTTCATAGCTTGGGCAAACCAAGCATTGAATTGTTTTTGTAAGTTAATCAAAGATTATAAGTTCAAATATAGTGAAAGTTATTCTTATGCCAATAAATTTGTCTACAACATTATTTTCAAAATATGAAATAGAATTGGCTATTGATTCCATGAAATTATACTTGAATGAATTGCCTGCCTTATGCCAATAAAATGGCTAACAATACATCGTCTAAAAGTGATGAATGAAATTGGCTATAATGTTATCTTTAAATTATGAAAAGACTAGCTAACGGCTAAGGTATACCAAACTAAAAATGAATGAGTGTAACTTTGGCTTGTGCCAATAAATTGGCTATGAAGTCAGTTTTCAAATTTTCTAGGCCAATACTAATTTTGTGTCAATCATATATTGACAAAGTATTGTAATGACAATATAAGAACATTTAAGGTAATTCAATTAATCCATATCCAAAGGCATGCCAATCATTGGGATAAGTCCCAACATGCCTTAACCAAATGAACTATGAACATATGTAATTCATTGAGTGAAGTTCTCATCGTCCATAAACGATGATATGAAGCTATCAAACGAAAGTAAGCAAGTAACGTGAGTAATAACATAATCAAAGATGTCTAAGTTAATAAAGTGACCAGAATGAGGTGTTAAAAGAAGTGAGACAAGCCTCACTTACACCTAAGCTACTATGTTAATAATACTCACGAATGAAGGTGTTAGAATGTGTGAGACAAGTCTCATTAAGACCAAATATGTTATGTAAGGAAAATTCACATTTCATCAATGTAAAGAAAAGGATGACAAGTCATCAATGGTGTAAGTAAATGTTGCCAAAACTTACTCACCTATGAGAGTGTAAAAGCTAATGAAGAGACCAATCTCTATGTACACTCTAATGAAAGTATTGAGATTGAAGTATACTTAATACTAATGATGAGATGAGAAATCATCTATTGATCTATGATTTCCTCATATTAGAAGCCAGCTTCCATGACGTATGAGTTGAATGAAATAGAACTTTATACTGAGCACCGATAGGCTAGCTATGAGCGGTGATGCCTTCTTTTGGGAAGGGCGGAGTTTCACGTAACTCACATGAGTTGAGACTGTCCGACATGCCGGGTATGGGTATCTTTGTTTCTCCTAGTATTCGAACCTATACTGCCAAGATCTGTCCTTCCCAGGAAGGGGCCATAATGGAAATGCCCAACGTAGACAAAAGACTTGTGGTAAGTGTGGTTGTGCGCATGGATTTGAATGCATGGTAATGTCTAAAATGCTTCTATGAGTATTTATGAGGAGGAAAAGGCTAAGTTTGATACATACGAACTCAAGAATATTCTAGACATGGAGTTGCTTCATAAGTGTTGTGCTATAATAGACTATAGAAACATGGTAGTAAGGCTTCAGTTTCCAAATAAGTTGGGCTAAAATGAGAAGGGCGTGGTTCAAATCCAACAGGTTAATGACGCCGGTTGCGATTTAGATTCCAGAATCCGGGTCGTGATATGCACAACATAACTCGAATAAACCAAAAAGGCAAAATTAAAGTTTTAAAAAGAAATACTACAGTAACTTCACTATAAGTTTTTCAAAATGCATAATGTGCACCCAAAAATCAAGAAACTTCAATTTCTAGTCATATTTATATTATTAAAAGAATGACTAACCATAATTCTCAAAAAGATGAGGGTAACAGGACTTCATGTCGGCCTCGGCCTCCCATGTTTCACCCTCAACTAGATGATTTTTCCATAACACCTTTATGAAAACCACCTTTTTTCCCTCAACTTCTTGACTTTCCTATCATGAATTTGAATTGGAACTTCCTCATAAGAAAGGTTATCCTTGACTTCAAGACCCTAAATAGGAAGAATGGACTCGGGATCACCGATATAGTTTTTCAACATAGAAACATGGAAAACCGGATGAACCGAAGCCAATTCACTAGGAAGTTTCAATTTATAGGAAACCTTACCAACCCTTTGCAAGATTTCATATGGACCCACATAACGAGGACTCAACTTCTCTTTCTTGCCAAATCTAACCACCCCTTTCATTGGTGAAATTTTCAAATACACCTTATCACCTTCTTCAAACTCCAAATCCATTCTCCTATGATCGACGTAAGACTTTTGCCGACTATAGGCGGTTTGCAACCGGTTCCTTATGATATGAACCTTTTCCAAAGTTTTATAAATCAACTCGGGACCAAGAAGCGATGGCTCACGCACTTCAAACCATCCAATAGGATACCTACACATCCTACCATACAAGGCTTTATAGGAGCCATGAAAATGGATGAATGAAAACTATTATTATAGGAAAACTCCACCAAAGGTAAATGTTTATCCCAACTACCTTTAAAATCAATAATGCACTCCCTAAGCATATCTTCAAGGGTTTGTATTTTACGTTCCACTGGACCATCCGTTTGGGGATGAAAAGTGGTGCTCAACTTTAATGTAGTACTCAACCCTCACTACTAGAAAACATGCCTGTCGCAACACAAGAATAATTACTTACATATACTCAAAAAGTGTTGCAATTGAGCTATGGAAACGAAAACTGGCGTGTTGCATATAAGGTTGTTGCGATATATCTATAGCAACGGCTTCACAACATCAGTTATAAGTCATTGACATAGACCGTCTATAGCAACAATTATTCTTTAGTCTAGGATGACACGTTTCTACAGCTGTTGCAACAATTGATAAATCGTTGCAAAAGAGTTTATAGCGACGGTGGTAAAGCGCCATACACCATCTACAACAACAATTATTTTTTAGTTTAGGAAGACTGTTTTCTGCGGTTGTTGCAACAGTTTCAAACCATTGCAAAAGGTTTTATAGCAACAATTGTGAACTATTGCAACACACTATCTATAGCAACAATTGTTTTTTTCTAGGACGACACCTTTCTGTGCTTTCTGCAACAGTTGCAAATAGTTGCAAATGACCTATTACAACGGTTCTTCTTAATTATTGCAATAGTGCTATTAAGTTATTGCAATAGACCTTTTTAATGGTTATTGCAGGATGCTGTTGACATTTTTGAAAAACCTATTAAACCAATATGTACATCAACTTGTAGCATTCATATATTATAGATAAAACCAAATGATCTTGATTTGCAATCAAGAGTCAACATACATTGATGTTCACAAAAATTAAGCCTAAACATTAAAATAGTCCTAGAATGTTTAAGATTTGACATTCATTCAATTTCACAAAATTAGGCCAAAAAGTAAAAATAGTGCTAGAATGTTCAAGAGTTTGCATTCATTTAAGTTCACAAAATTAGGCCAAAAGTAAAATAGTGCTAGAATGTTTGTAGAAACCAATTCTTTTTAAGTAAGGTCTTCACTGCTTTCATCTCCGTTTTGCTCATCATTTTGTTCACCTACAATATCAAAAGGGTCAACAAGTAGGGAAGAGGAAGTTCAGAAATGAAAAGGTAAAAGAAAACACAACAGGAAATAACTATCAGGAAACCAAGACTATAACATAGAGGTAGAAGCTCTAACTGTTCATGAGGAGCCAAACCTATTAGGAACCAACTCAAAAACTATAGCTATAAAAGTGTATCCGAATGAGGATAGTTTAGCAGCTAGTAAATAGATACAAGAATTAGCACAATGTGAACAACTATGTTCGGAACAAATCAGTTAGCTAACTACATTACAACATTACACTTGAACAAGACAACTCAATCCACTACCACAGTTTTCAAACTCTCCCCCACCAAAGGATGAAAGACATTGAATTCCAATAAATCACAAATTACAATCCTCATAATAAGAACAAGAAATTTTACACAATCATAAACATGATATTCATTGAGCAAAATGTAATCGTTAAACACAATAGACAAAGCAACAGTAATCTCAATAGTATCAACAACACCTAAACTATGCAAACAAAAGTAACACTAATGTCGATACTATCAACTTTGTTAAAAATAAAAGAATCATTGCAGTTGCACCAGCAATAATACAAGAAGATTGTAATTGTAGTAGCACAAGAAAAAGAAGTAGAAGTAGATTAACCTAACGATCCATAGATAAAGATGAACCAAAAAAGAAACTGCAAAACCAGTAGTAGAAAAAAATGAAGAAGGAGGGGGATTCTGAACTTCATTGTTACTACCGGTAGATGAACGATGAACATCAAGTAATTTTTCTATAACATTAGCATCAATTGGTAGGCCTGAACGCTGAAGTTTTTTTTATGATATCTTCTACAGTTTCTTGTCGCATCGTAGTCTTTTGTTGGTCATATTGTTCTTTCTGTTCCTTAATTTTTTCCTTCATTCTCATCATTCTCTCTTCCATCTTTTTCACGATGTCATTTATTGCATTTGACAAGGCTTCAAAATGTCTCACTTTCCCTTTCAAAGTAGTTTTTGTAACCCCTCTTCCATATAATCTCAAACGTCCTGGATGTTCTGATCCCATGACAGAAGAAAATGCATCAATTGTCTCATTTCCATCTTCTTTTTGTTGCATTTCAATATTCTCCATCTCAGCCTATAATGCAATTTTATTATTACAAAAAAACAACAGAATTCAAGTACACACATAAAGAGTAAATATGAAAAAAAATATTCAAATCAAACAAAATAAAATTAGATAGAAATCTCACAGTTTTAGTAGTTGTATCTTGATATATATCCTTGTATGATCGATTGGGATTTCTTTTTCTTGTAACCACAAAAAATTCCTTATCTGATGGAGTATCACTACTTTCCCTCTCTTTCTCCTGTATACATTGAAAGAGGATATCAAACATCTTCTTTAAAATGTGACAAGATTTTATTCAATGCTACGCAAGAGCTCATACCAAATCATTGCGAACTAAAACATAGCTTTTGTTGCCAACAGTATGTGGATTCTTCAACTTTTTTCAATTCTCACTATTGGTTTTTGACATTTTCTGCAAATAGAAGAGAAGTTCCACAATATCAAGTGATTTTTATAGAAGAGGAAACTTTCTTTACATTGATTCATAAAAATAAAATAAGAGCTTAGTGGCTCCAAAAAAGAAGAGACAGAATAGACAGTGATCACTTACAGAAGAAAAAATCTCTTTAATTATATAACTTAAAATATTTTGGGAATGAAGAGCAAAAATAACCACTAAATCAGCTAATCACAATATTCTTTTACTAAAAGAGAAGTAATTAAATCCATAAGGAGTAAAGTTCAACCAAGAAACATATATTACAAGTTGTTCTCAGATCCAACAAGGACAGAAGGGAAAATGATAATGTACACTCCAACTTAATATAATTGAACCAGTACAAACTAGTAAGACTTACCTGGAATTTTTCTGATTTTCAATACTTAAGAAGTTCCTTCAATTGAGATGTTGTAACATCATCAGGCTTGTTTTCCATCCGAATTTGATCATTAGCGTAGGCATCAAAGTGGTGTGTTTTCAAATCAAACTTATGCCTTCTCCAAACTTCTTGAACTATTTTTTAAAGTCCATCTAACACCAATTTCTGTAATGTCATATTTTTCCTGAAAATTTGAACATTGAGTTAGTGCAATAAGTTTTAAATATATTTAACTTAACAGAGAATTGAATACTTGAAACCTTGGTATAATCCCACAAATTATATTTTCTGTCCATCAGCTTCCAATTTTCTATATCAAGAGGACAAAGGGTCGCATTCCTAGCAAGTGTACCAAGGAAGATGCTCAACTCTATCACGACATCATTACTAGGACCAACTGGCTGACCAAGTTTGTTTAGTATAATAAGTTTACGATCATGCCTTCCATGTACAGATAACATCTTTGTTTGACCTCTTTGTCTTTTTTTAGTGGAGGACTCTACAATAATACACAAAAAAGATCACCATTCAAAAGTAGTATTCTAATTTGATTTTATAATAAAAAAAGACAAGTAATATTATAAATAAAATATTGATGTTCTTGCCTTGGTCTTCATATTGTTCATTTTCTTCAAGAGTAGTAGAATTCAGTTGAAGTTGTTCTTCTACTGGTTGCACTACATTGTTAGTTGAGTTAGCTTGTATACGAACTCCTGTCTCAGGACTTTGTGATTCTAGAATATCTTCTTCTTCAATTACATCTGCTAAATGTTGATGCTTTGCGGCAATTAGATCTTGTATATTTTTAGCTAGCAACACCTTCTTATGATTCTCCAAAGATGTGAGTGTTCCAGCTGGAACAGTTTCTCTTTCTTCTCTATTCCTTATTCTTGAAGACACTCGTTATTTCATGACTACCAACTATAAAAAAAAAAATAGATATACAGATAAGGAGTTCTACATCCCAACAGAATCAAGTAAAAGAAGATTACAGTAACAGTAAATTAAAGTAGTAAAAGTAGAAAGGGTGAAGCAGAAATCAGAATCAACACTTCTTGCACCTGATGCACATATGATTGCTGATGCAAAATCAATCAGCTCATTTCAGCAAAAGAAACACTAAAAGAATCTCTAATAATATTTAGAAAACCAAAAAACACAGAAATACACAATAGGAATAAAACAGGCAAAATCAGCATTCATTCAATTGACTTTCAATCCAATAGTACATATCGGAAAATGGAATAGAGATATACTAAAAGAAGTTCAAAAATTCCTTCGTCAATCATCAGCTACCATCCAATCCCAATCGACATCATCAAAGTCCTCATCTTCTTCTGATGTGTCCATATGATCTTCTTTCATATTTTCTGAATGTTGATCATGAGTTGGCATATCAATGACATCACCAGGTACATCTTCTCTCGACCATCTAAGATCAACATCAACATCAAATATTCGATTTGATGTTCCAATGTCATTGTTTTGCTCCCCAAAAAATGTGTCTCAAATATTAGTACAATTACGATCTTCTTCTAAACAAAATAAATCAACATTGAATTTAGTTCTTGCATAATAAACATCTTTCTCAATTGGATCCTCGATATAAAAAACTTGATGCACTTGAGATGCTAGTACAAATGGATCTTAGTACTGCATAACTTATTAAAGTATACCCAAGTTAATCCATATTGATCTACTTCATTACGAAACCAATCACATTTAAACAATAACACACTAAAGCAGCCCCACATTAGCATGCTTCAAATCTCTTATCATATAAAAAATATTGAAGTTTATAATAAAAGTGAAAGATCTTACATGATGGTCTCCATTGTTTCCTCTCCTGTATTAAACAATACATATCGATGTATATCAAGACATAACTGGAGATTTATGTGAAAATTATTGCCCTAACTTTTTTTATCCCTTCTAATGGGATGGACAAATTTAGGGAATATAGGTGATAAATTATCTCAATTTGTTTTAGTTACCGGCTCATCCTCTAATTGGTATCGACTGACTTTTGTTTTCGCCCCGGCATGTAGGTATCTGGAACATAAATTCACGCGCTCTAGTGCCACGAATCTCTCTAGTATAGATGCTTCTAGATGAAATTGATTATGAACAAGCACTTTGAAGAAACATAGGTTTATTTTAGTGGAATACATCCAACAAAGATGTGTCAGACCCCCAAACTTCACTTCATTTACTAAATGGATGGGCATATGTACCATTATATCAAAAAAGGACGGAGGGAAAATCTTTTCAAGGTCACATATAATCTGATTGATTTCAGACTGCATATTATCAAGATTTGTTCTCCTTATCACCTTGCCACATATGACTCTAAAGAAGTTCCCCAACCGAATCAACGCTATAGAAACTTTTTTAGGCAACACTTTTCTAACAGCAACTTGGAGCAAGTAATGCATTATGAAATGATCATCATGGCTCTTTTAACCTGATATTTCATCTCATCCTCTTCCACACATCTTGATATATTTGAAACACAAACTTTTCGTACTTTTGCATTTTTAAGAACAGTGCAAAACAACTTCTTCTCTTCTGGTTTCATGGAGATGCAAGCTTTAGACAAATGAACTTTTCCGTTATCATCCTTTACTTATTGAAGCTCCTTTCCTATCCACATTTCTTGCAAGTCATATCGAGAATTAACATGATCTTTTGACTTTCCAGTTACATCCAAAAAAGTCCCGAGCAAACTGTCACAAATATTTTTTCTATGTGCATCACATCAAGATTGTGTCTCAGTTATTTATGTTCCCAGTATAGCAATTCAAGAAAAATGGATCTTTTTTCCATGGACCCTCGCTATCACGACGCTTCCTCTTTTGTCCCTTTCCGAAAACATTATTGAATCCACGCAACTCTTTAAATACTTATGTGCCTGATAAGGGAGTAGGTGCAAATCTGTTATCTTCTGTACCATCAAATGATTTTTCTTATCTCTTTGAAATGGATGATCAGGAGGTAAGAATGCTCGATGACCCATGTAACACATTTTGCGACTATGCTTGAGATATTGAGAGCATGTCCTATGATTACAAGTTGGACATGCCTTTCTTCCTTTTGTGCTCCAACTAGAAAGCATTGCATAAGCTTGAAAATCACTGATTATCCACAATAAGGCTGCACGCAACTGAAAAGTTTGGTTAGAATCAACATCATATGTTTCCATCCCAGTTTCCCACAATTCTTTCAACTCTTCAACTAGTTGTTGAAGGTAGACATCAATATCGTTTCCTAGAGACGATGGACCTAGAATGATCATAGATAAGATCATAGATAAGATCATATACTCCGATTTCATGAAAATCCACGGCGATAATTTATAATTCATTAACATAACAGGCCATGTGCTATGAGAAATACTCATGGTTCGAAACGGATTGAAACCATCACTTGAAAGACCCAATCTAACGTTATGAGGATCTCTAGCAAAATCTTCGTGCAAGGAATCAAAATTCTTCCAAGCTTCTCCGCCAGCCGCATGCCTTATATTTCCATCTTTGGGTCGTTCAGTATCATGCCATTTCATATTTGCAGCTGTTTCAGGACACATGAATATTCTCTGAGGCCTAGGTTTTAAAGGAAGGTACCTTAAAACCTTTGCAGGAATTTTGGTGCTTTCATTAGTCAAGGGATCATTAACAGTCTTCCATGTAGACGAGCCACAAACAGAACAATTATCTTCTGTCTCATTTTCCTTCCAAAACAACACACAATCATTAGGGCATGCATGTATTTTTTCATAAACAAGACCCATATATTTCATCACATTTTTTGCTTTGTGAAACGATTCGGGTATATGAGCAAATGGAAATGCCTCTCTTAACAGGTCTAGCAAGTCTCCAAAGGCCACATTACTCAAACCATGAATACATTTGAACAAAAATAATTGAATGGTGAAATTCAGTTTCGAGAAATTCTTACACCCAGGATATAACTCTTGTTTACCTTCCTTCAGTAATTTATAAAATTTCTTTGCATCTTCGGATAAATCCTCTCTCACTCTCTTAACCCCAAAATCTGCTGCAACATCTCTAAAAGTATCATAAAGTAGGCCATCAATATTTTCACGCATGTTGGAACCTTCCTTATTATGATCTGGATTATTTCTCGAGGAAATACTTTCTCCATGAAAAATCCATTTGGTGTACCCTTGTACAAACACATAAAAAACCGAGTGATCCTCTACAACATTTCGTTGATGCCACTTACAATTAGCATACTTTTTGCAAGGACACAATATTTCATCTCTTTTGGAAGCCAATTCAAAAGCTTTATCAAGAAAGTTATTCACATCACTGATATACTCATTGGTGGATCTCCGTAACCCCATCAAAATTTTATCTCCACTATTCATTTAATATTGAATATCCTATATGACACCAAAATAAAAATACCAAGATAATACATAAAAAAGAAGATTCTGATCAGTGGCTCTATCTTATTTTATGCAACAACAAAACTGAAATGTGTGTTTTCCTTGAACTTTTGTTATACTTAATCAGTTGTCTACTTAACAATACCAATTTTACCTATAATTTCAATTAGTTAAAAGAGAAAAAAAGTAAAAGATTTAAAATCTAAAAACTCAATCTAAAGATAATAAGATACGACAACAAAGTCAAACAATTTTGACAAATTTAAACACTTAAAAGATGTAATCAATTTCATATAAAAAATACACAACATAATATTATTTTGTCAAAGACAACAACCTCACAGTACAAACTAAGCAACACACATTGCACGACCCCCCTTGAGAGGATGAGTTACTGTTCAACGAGACCCAGTATGTACTAATTCACAGTTCTAGGATCAATAATTGTCATAAAAAACAACATGAATCAGGAAAAAAAAGACTAATAGGAAAGTCACATAAAAGGGGTTGTCCAACACTCTAAACTATCTAGACATGCATAACATTTAAAGAGCACATATACGAGGAATGGATCATCTGAAAATGATTATAAACAACACAAATAAAAGAGTAAAAATCAAGATTCATACACAGATAAATGAAAATGAGAGTAGACAAAAAGGAAACTAAATAAAAAATTAAGAGATAAGTGAAAAGTATGAAAAGACAACAAAATCAAAGTCAATAACCTCACTAAAGAAACTAAGCAACTCAATAGTAAAATTTAAAATTTATAAGAAAAGACAAGGAGCAGCCTTAGAGAACTTGGATGTATGGTTAAATGTAGACATGAAGATCCAAATATAGAAGCAGCCTTAGAGATGTTGTTAACACTCAAAGCCTTACAAGAAGAATACACACCACCACTACACACCACCACTACACAACTATATTCAGAAGAATATCTTTCTTGCATTGATACACTAGGAAAGGAATGGAAGAGATGGAGTTCACTGAGATAGAAAATAATATGAATTATCTAGTTATCGAAGCTCTTAACTCATAACAAAGAAAATTTATCACGAATTTCTTTTTATAGTAAAACCATAAAGTGATATTTTTCCAACATTATGAACTTACAATACAAACCTTAAATTTTGAAAAACATAGTCATATGGAATGATTTCATTGAATAAGCAATAATGAACAGAGATATTAAGAGAAACCGGAACATTACCAACTTGAACATACATGAAAGCTAACATATTCAAGAACATTAAATCAATAAATGTGCAGGTCACTCACATTTCTATTTATTTTCATAATTTTATATGCCTATACTGAAAACAAGTGCTGTAAGATGCATTAATACATCATACTATGATAAGAAATGCAAAAACTTGTACTCCATCAGGTTGTATTATAACATTGATACAAAAGATGCATCTACATTCAAAATGTAGCTTCGAATTACATTTAATTGAAAGTAAGTTATTTCAATATTGGAAAGACTTACTTTTTAAGCAGGTATTCTGACTCACACATGTACATCAAAGATAAAAAAAAGAAAAAGAAAAAAAAAATAGAAATAGGAATATTACCTCTTTTTTGAGCAGTACTAGGCTGAGCTTGATGATGACCAATTTTTATTTTCTCCACTAAAAATTCAGACAAGGAGGAAAGTTTAAACTTAGAACTTAAATAATATACTTGAAAGAGAGAAACAAAATCCCTTAATGCTCGACTTCAAGGACTTTTATAGTAAAAAAATACTTATATCAGAACTATCAGATTGAAGATTTTATTCTTAGAAATCTTCTGTACAGTTCAAAAAATAGATTTTTCAATTGATAAGAACTATCATGCAGATTGAAGAATCGAAACTCATCTTTCATAACATTAACTCTTCCTAAACTACAAATTTCCATCTAAACATTTTTGCAGAGATTTCTCAATCTTCACCAAAATCGAAATACACACTCTTATACAAAAAAAGATGACATTATAAACATAAACTCTAGCAAAAACTACTTTAAAGTAACTCATTTGTCAAAAACCCTAGCTTCTAAGAACCCTATCTTCTAACAAATTTCTAACTTTGAAGAAGATGACACACAACATACCTGTAGCTGCACAAACGTACAACTCACGAAGAAGAAGACCCAAAAGTGGCAGATTCCTACAAGGAAAAGCAAGGAAAAATGGTTAAGGCCATGGATGAGCTTTCGTTCTTCTTCAAAGAGAGAAGAGAGAGACGTCCGATACTTACGAGGCTTGTTCCAAATAGTGATGAAAAATATTGACCTAATTAATATGATATGTTTACCTTTTATTTTAATTTAGCAATTAATTAAAAAAATTGGCGGGTGTAGGAAATAAGTGTAGGGAAATAAGTGTGGTAAAATAATTGGTGGAACCCTTGCCATAGAGAACCTATGGCGAAGATTTTCACAAACTGTTGCAATATAGAGATACTATGGCAACGATTATCATACTAATGCAATGAATTAACTCTTAAAGTGTTTCATTATGTCCAGTTGTCTATTGCAAAGGCTATAAGCATTGCAAATGAGTATCTATTGCAACACAATTGAATTGTTGCTAAATATTTGTTGGTACAGGCATGTTTTCTAGTAGTGCGTTTTTGGAACGACCTCAAAAATCTAGATGTAAATTGTGCGCCCCGATCCCATATGATGGATAACGGAACGACATGGCAGCACACAATCTCATCTAGGAAGATTCTTGCATAATCCTCTGCCGAATATGTAGACTTGATGGGAATAAAACGAGCGGACTTAGTCAATCGATCCACAACCACCTATATGGAATCATGTGACTTTTGAGTCTGAGGTAAACCTACTACAAAGTCCATATTGATCTCTTCCCACTTCCAAGTAGGAATTTGGATCTCTTGTAGTAAGCCACCCGTCTTTGGATGTTCAGCCTTTACTTGTTGGAAATTCGGACACTTAGCAAAAAACTCCACTATGTCCCTTGGTACCTTAGCACACCATACCCCTCTAAGGAGAATGATTCATTCAACTTACCGATAACCGATTGTTTCAACTCCATTAACGGTAGATCAAGGTGTTGTTTGGACTTCACCTCAACCACTAAAGATGACTCAGAGTTATGATGAAATATAGCACCCCAATCTGGAGAACTCTCAAACATCACCCCTAACCTAGCCAACCTATGTACTTCCCTTGCTAGGTCCTTCTTGGCTTCGTCAAGATAGGATACAATAACCATATTCATACGACTTAGGGCATCTATATATTAGCCTTGCTGGGGTGATAAAGGACACTCATATAATAATCTTTCAATAACATTAGCCACCTTCTTTGTCGGAGATTCAACTTCTTTTGGGTAAACACATATTGGAGACTCTTATGATCGGTAAAAACATCAACATGAACCCCATACAATTAATGCCTCCAAATTTTCAAACCAAACACCACGACCGCTAATTCAAGGTCATGAGTGGGGTAATTTCTTTCATGTACCTTTAGTTTCCTAGAGGCATAGGCTATCACCTTCCCGTGTTGCATAAGCACACACCCCAAACCCACTTGGGATGCATCACAATACACCACAAAAAACTTTTGTGTCCTCCGGTAAGGTCAACACCGGAGCGGAAGTAAGCCTATCTTTCAACAATTGGAAACTTCTCTCACATGCCTCCGACCACTCAAACCTTTTACTATTTTGGGTCAAAGTATTTAAAGGAGACGCAATGAATGCGAAACCATCCACGAACCTCCGATAGTAACCCACTGAACCCAAGAAACTCCTAATGTCAATCGGAGTCAATGGTCTAAGCCAGTTTTTCACCGCTTCTGTTTTCCTTGGGTCTACATCAACTCCCTCACTAGAGATGATGTGCCCAAGAAAAGTCACCGACCTCAACCAAAACTCACAGTTACTATATTTGGCATACAATTGATGTTCTTTAAGGGTTTACAATACCACCCTTAGATGACCCATATGATCACCCTCATTCTTCGAATATACCAAGATATCGTCAATGAAGACAATGACAAATGAATTTAGGTAATTTCGAAACACCCTATTCATTAGGTCCATAAATAACGCGGAGCATTAGAGAGACCGAAAGACTTGACCAAGAACTCATAGTGCCCATACCTAGTCCGAAAGGCCGTCTTTGGTATATCCTCACCTCTCACCCTAAGTTGGTGATACCTCGATCTCAAGTCAATTTTTGAAAAGTAACTCGCCTCTTGGAGTTGATCAAATAGGTCGTCAATCCAAGGGAAAGGGTAGTTATTCTTAATGGTGACCTTGTTGACTTGGTGGTAATCAATACACATTCTCAAGGACCCATCTTTCTTCTTTACAAACAAAACCGGAGCACCCTATGGAGAACTACTAAGCCTTATAAAACCCTTATCTAGTAAATCCTTGAGTTGAGCCTTCAACTCCCTCAACTCCACCGGAGCCATACGATAAGGAGGAATTGATATGGGATTTGTATCCGGTAGCAAATCAATGTCAAAGTCAATTTCCCGTTCGGGAGGAATACCGGGAAGATCATTAGGGAAGACCTCCGGAAACTCACTCACTACGGGTACCGACTCAATGGGAGGAACTTCAAAGTCTAGATCTTGGACTCTTACTAAATGATAAAGACAAACTTTTGAGATCATTTGCATGCTTTTAGACAAGAAATAATACGACCTCTAGGAATAGAATTTCCCCCTTACCACTCAACAACAGGTTCATTTGGGAAGTTAAACCTCACCACTCTTGTCCTACATTCAATGGATGCAAAACATTCATGTAACCAATCCATACCCAATATAATATTAAAATCAAGCATATAGAGATCAATATAAGAAACTCTATTGGGCAACATTATTGAAAAATTTCTATACACCCTTTTTGCAACAACTGACTCACCCACTAGAGTACACACTATAAAAGGTTCATGCAAAATATCGGGTAAAATATCAAACTTTTTAGCTACTAGAGGTGTCACAAATGATAAAGTAGCGTCGGGATCAAGTAAGGCATATACATCAAGAGAGAAAACTTTCAACATATCGGTCACCACATCGGGAGAAGTCTCTTGCTCACCCCTAGAGCGGAGAGAAGAGAAGTGGTTCTTCTTTGGAGCATCACTAGAACCACTTGCTTGAGCTTGACCACTACCCTTGTCTTGACTCTTCAAGTTTGGGCAATCTCTCATCTTGTGACCACTCTTGCCACAACTAAAGCAATTATTTGTCCCCTTAAGGCAATCACCATAGTGCTTTTTACCACACTTTCCACAAGTTGGCTTCCCATTTGGTGAATTAGTACCTTTTCCATTTTTGAATTTAGGGTTAGACACCCTATCACCACTAGCCTTTAGGAATTAGGAAGGGACTTGATTAGAAACTCGCTTCTTAAATCTATGCTTGTTTTGTATAGTATGGCCGATTGGCACTCCTCTTCTAAGTCCTCCGACACTCCTATCACAAAACGGCTCATTTGGTTTCTAGGATCGGAGACCAAAGAAGGAGCATATGTGGACAACTTAATGAATTCCAAAGAGTACTCATGGACACTCCTTCATCCTTGGCAAAGATTGATGAACTCTGCCATTTTTTCCTCCCTCATCTCCCTAGGGAAGAACCGATCTAGAAAATCCACCTTAAAGATCTCCAAAGTCACCATACCACCCCTCAAAGGCCTATTATCCCCCCATTGCACATACCAAGTTTTAGCCACATCCTTGAGTTGGTATGTAGACAACTCGTCCTTCTCACTTGAAGACACCCCCATAGCATAAAGTATCTTATAGAACTCATCGATGAATTCTTGCGGGTATTCATTAACTTAGAACCATAGAAAGTAGAAGGGTTCATTCGAGTAAAGTCCCTTAGACGGGAAGCCATAATAGTGATTTATTGATGAGGAGGGGAGCAATATCCTGATTGGCTTGAGCCGTCATAACTTGGGCTTGAACCGTCTTGGCTTGTGCTTGAGTAGTAATGGCTTGGGCCATTTGAGAAAGAATAGCCCTCATCTCAGCCTCCGTCACAAGTGGAGGGTTAGCCGGGGCTTGCTCAACATTAGCATTTCCTCAAGTAGAGAAACATGGTCATCATGGGGAGGAGATCCCGCATTAGCAACTTCCTCCTCAAGTCTTCGAGCCCCATTCCTTCTAGTGTTCATGCTTCCTATAAGCACAATAATAAAATTAGATGTAAAAGCACAACATAAGTATACTCTATTGGCACGATATAAGATTTCCAATAAAGAGAGCGATTTCCTAAGCATCATATAGGTTCCTACTCATAAGTGTGGCGCGCTTCACAATAGTGAATACAATCCTACATAGATGAGGTAGAGAGAGAGACATAACTCAACGATATTCAACCTCATGCTCTGATACAAAGTTTATCACATCCGGGTTTACCCTCTAAACGTATTCGGCGTCGTCGTCCTTTTGAAGGACTAATACTAGCCTCTTAGTCTCATGTCATTACATTCATAGGTTGAAAATTGCGTAAAAATTTAAAACATTCATTATCACTACTTGGAGGTTTACATAGACCTTTACGTACAGATAATATATATTCATATCGAGTATACATAGACTCTTTGTATAGGAAGGTTACATAGTCTTCTACTTTTATTGCACATACATATATAAAAATATAGAATTAGTCTCAACGATTGTCTCATATCATACCATCTAAATGAATATCACATATGGACATAGACCTTACATCAATCCCGCAAGACCATGTATAGGTCATACGAAAGTACAGTACTCAATTAAAGAGGAAAGGAATGAAAGAGTCAATAAGTTCATAACAAAATCCATAAGCTAGAGGATTGCATTGTCCTCGAAAGTGGAGGACCTACCCTACTTGGATGAAAGGAAGAATCCAAGCCTTCAACAATGTCGCCTTCCAAACTCTTCAATGACAGGAACCTAAATGTTTTGGAAAGAGGGAAGAAAATGGAGTTTGTACTCCATATGTACTAAGTATGGTATCTTATGCACATACACAAGCAAAACATGCTAAAAAGGACTTTTTATCAAATCTTGTGAAATTACCCCTTTAGAGTCCTAATGCAAAGTCAAATAAGTCATATCAACCAACCAAACATGCTTACTATCTCAACAAGTAAAACTTATCCCAACATACTTGAAACTATGATTTACTACAACCCTAACATCAAGGAATAATATCACAAGAATGAATAAGCGTCAAACATATCATAATAAGCAAGACAACTACTCACAAGTCCTTATCAAGTCAATAAGAGCAATGACCAAGCAAAGCCCCATAAACTTACTCAATCAAGTATCCTTAACAAGAAAACATGACCAATGTCCAACTTTACATATCATGGAATTTAGGTTTACATTTCATCATATATTAACATTTTAACCCAAGGCATATTCATAAATGAACTAATCAACATATAGTATCAACTAGTGCAATGTTTAGGTAGAGTCCCATACCCCTACCTAGACCAAGCTAGACCTCTTTGTTTATCCAAGTTCGAGTTGAATTCCTTTAATTCGTTTCACCTTTTGGGAACATCTTGCCATAACCGACATAGACCACATGAGCTAGTGTGGAATCCAGTGTCATAAAACCCTACACCGAAAGAAGACGGAGTACTTGCCAAGGTAGTACCAAAAATTGAAACATAGCAACTACATGGATCCACTAGCTAGTATTCCTATGGGGGCAACATATTTCAAGAACTAGGATATTTAGTCGGGACCCGCTTTATGCTCCATGCATTATAGTCTCCAATCTCAAGAGTAATATAGTGTTCCTACCATCCCTATGTGGGAAGGGACACTCCTCAATCTAGTTCACTCGGTTCTAAGCTAGAGTACCTTTTTGAAATATCTTTAAGCCTTTAATTATCAATCATAGATTAATTTAGGTCATAGGGTCTACCCCTTGTATAATTATCATAATCAATAGCTTAATAAGAATTTTATGAGTATAAGTCCTTTCATCACAATTCATATAAGTGAGGTTAATACATTAACATTTCGTAGCATATTAAGGCACATTGATAGTTTTCACCATCCTTATATCACATACACCTGAATCAACCTCACAACATAGTCAAGATATTTCAATTCAACATCATACCACCCTATAATCCTAGTATATGTCATACTCCAATGTAATATCATAACTTAATGACAATTAATCACAATTGGAAATAAAGATAGAGATTCTAAGACATACCAAGTCTTTCTCATATTCTGTCATCAAGGTCTTACCATCAACCCATAACTCAACCCAACTTGGGAAGCAACATTATCACACAATGATAACCAATTGAATAACAAGGCCAATCGCATCTCTATAACACAATTCAACTCTAGATCACAACTTGAGACAAGATACATAGGCTAATTTCTCATTACAATTCTTAACCTAAACCACATGTCAAGAAATAGAATGATAGGACTATAATTCATCTTAATTTAATAACAATAACACCATAGGATAGTAATCTAATCAACAACCAACTCAATTGAATGATCACATTACAATATAGGTCAAGATCACTACTAAGGTTAGGGATGGATGATCATATTCTTCAATTTAGAACAAACCATCAACAATTTATATAAACACGTTGAATCACATGTTAATATACTCAATATAACCTAAATAAAACATCAACAACTCAATACATAACTTCAATTTCGTAATTGGATGAGACCCATAAGAAAAATCAACTTTTGAAATCTATTTTGAAGGAACCCCTTGAGGAAAGAGTATCAATGGTGAATATAACCAATACCTTAACGTTTGTCAACAATTTTATGGTGAATTCGTCCCTTTCCATCCCCCAAACTCTAGTCTTTGCTAGTCTTCAATGGTGAGTTCATGTAGAGACAGAAATAAGAGAATGGAGAGAGTTTATTTGTGAGTTTTCTTTAGGTTAATAAGGGTTGAGGGTATTTATAGTGGTACTTAATACACTTAATTAGTATCCCTTTAATCTCCAACTAACCCCTAAACCACCTAATTAATTAAATAAACTGAATTAAAAACATGCAGCAACTTAGGACCCTTACAGATGAGACCCCACTTACGGGCCGTTTGTGAGTCGACGGACAGCCCTTCTCCATCCTGCACTCCGTCGTCTTGGTCAGAGACTGTATAGGTGAGGGTCTCCCTCCAATTGTCTAAGTGTGGGATGACGGTGGCATCGATGCCTCGTCGATCCACACACGGACCGTAGCCTGCATCTCTTCACACCGTTGATGAGTTCAGAGGTTGTGCGGGTGAAGGGGCCTTATCCACCATCCTAAGTGTGGGACGGCGGTGGCATCGACACCCCGTCAATTCACGTATGGGTCGTCTTATGTCCCGTTGATTTGCACTGCCAGGCAATGTTGCATCAACTACATGGGTCCTCCTCAAGCGCCCTTTGTTGTTCCTTGGGGAGTCATACCTGGACGTTTCAACAATGATTCAACTCAAACACCTATTATCTATGTTTCCACCAATTTTCGTACATTTCCGACTCCTAAAAGTTAGTCAAATAGGCTAAGGCACACTAACACCCCTTTGAACCAACTTCCTGGACATCATGGACGTTCTTGGACATTTTGGTTATTAAACCTCTTAAATGACCTAAATTCATTAAAAATGGACTTAGAAATAGTACTTAAACATTATGACACCTATGTTAGGCTTTACGACACATCTTGTATTTTCAAGGTGTTACACGTATGAACCTTACTATGATATAACGATGTTAATGTGCTAATCTCACATATGATGGTTGTAATTAAAGGTTTTCTCATGAAAATCCTATTGAGAAAATGACTATGACTATATAAGGGGTAGACCCTATTACCTAAACTAAGTTATGATTATTAATGAAAGACATTTCAAAAGAGACTAGCTTAGCACCAAATGAACTAGTAGTGAGGAGTGTCCCTTTCCACATAGGAAAGGTAGGTTCACTATTGTACTCATGAGATTGGAGACTATAATGCATGTAGCATAAATAGGGTCCCAACTACATCTCCTAGTTCTTGAACTATGTTGCCCTCATGGGAATACTAGCTAGTGGATCCACATAGATGATATGTTCATGTTTTTGGTACTACCTTGGCAAGTAGTCCACCTAATTTCGGTGTAGGTTCCATGACACCGGATTCCACATAGGCTCATGTGGTCTATGTTGGTTAAGGAAAGATGTTCCCAAAAGGTAACACGAAGTAATAAAGTGAACTCTAACTAGGATGACCTAAGGGTTGACTTAGATTAGGTAAGGGCATGGTACTCTACCTATACAATGAACTAGTTATCCTTGAGAGAAGCCTTGGAATCTTGTTCTTATGTGCTTATGTGTTTATAAATGTAAATGATATGTCTATTTTGATCTTACATGTTAATGACACTATGTGATATTGGTTTCAGTTATGAACATGTGGTTGGTCTCTATTGCTAAAGTATGATGATGTCTACTCTTAATAATATATCATGTAAATTTGGGCATTGCTTATAGTTGTTGTTGGGTTTACTTGGTTGAGTAAGGTTATGGGGTCTCACTTAGTCATTGCACTAGTGGACTTAATGGGCATTTATGAGTAATGGTCTTGCTTAGGTTATGATGTACTGAACTCTTATACATGCTTTGTTGTTGTAACCTGATGTTGGAGTTATATTGATTATGAGTTCTATTATTATATGACCATGTTAACTTGGCTTAACTTGAGTAGGATGGTCTTGTGTTGAATATGTTATTGTCTTAATGAATATGTGATTATCGTCCTATATGTGTTCTTAATTATGCAAAAGGCTTTTCAAGGTAACCTGCAATGGTTTTCAACAAATGTCCTTTTTAGCATGATTTCTATGTTGTGTGTGCATATGACTCCATACTTGGTACTAGTTATGTGCTAACCCCATTTTTTCCCTTTTCCCCAACATTTTAGGTTTTGGTCATTGAAGGGTTTGTGACCACTTTGAAGGAAGGCTTGGATCATTTCTCCAAGTGTGGGTATGTCCTCATGTTTCGAGGATGATTCCTTTCTATTACTCACCTATGTTACATTGTTATGGTCTAAGGACACTCATTTCACTCATGTTGTTTCAAGACATTGTTGTAAGCCCTAAATGGCAATTTTACATTTGTGTTAGGGTTATGTTCGTATTGTTCTATTCCATTTAGATGGTTTAATATGAGACATCCCTTTTTAAGTCAATATTATGTATGTTATCAATATGTGGCATAAAAGTAGAAGACTATGCAATCTTCTTATATGAGGAGTCTATGTATACTCGCTATAAATATATTATGTGTAAGAGAGAGGTCTAAGTAAAATCATGAATTAGATGTAGATGAAAAGTTTTAATTTTCCGCACTTTTTAACCTATGAAATGTAATGACGAGTGCTAGGAGGTTAGTCTTAGTCCTCTTCGAGCATGACGACACCGGTTACTTCTATGGGGTGCTTCTCGGATGTGACAAACTTTGTATCAGAGCATGAAATTGAATATCCCTAGAAACGATGTCTCATTAAACCACATTTTTGTAGATTCTTATTCATAATTGTGAAGTGTGCCACACTTATGAATGAGAGACTATGTGATGTTTAGAAAACTCTCATCTCCTTGTATTCCTATGTTGTGCCTCTAGAGTCTTGTTATGTGCTTTCACCTAAACCTTGTATCATGGTTATAGGTAGTAATACTCGAAGATCACCTGCTAGAAGGGCCGAGGAAGAAATGGAAAATGTGGGAGCTCATGACAACCAAGTACCTCCACAAGACAACCAAGTGCCTCCACTTGAAGAGGTTGCTATGATCAAGTTCCTGTTGTTCCTCCACCAATGACTGATGGAGAGATAAGAGCAGCCTTTCTCACTTTAGCCCAAGACATAACCTCTCAATCTAATGTAGTCACTTCTCAAGTCCAAGTCATGACGGCCCAAGTGAATAGGGAGGTTGGACCTCGAGTGCCGCAACATGCTAACACTATGGCCTCACGTTTGAGAGACTTCACTAGAATGAATATATCTATGCTCTTTGGGTCAAAGTCTTATGAGGACCTTCAAGATTTCCTCGATGAGGTCTATAAAATTCTATATTCTATAGATGTGACCTCAATTGAGAAGGTCGCCGAGTTGGCGGCTTATCAACTCAAAGATGTGGTCCAAAATTGGTGCGTGCAATGGAGATAATAGGGCACTAAGGGGTGGTCTAGTGACTTGGGAGAACTTCAATAGGGCTTTACATTATAGATTCTATCCTAGAGAGATGAGGGAAGCTAAGGTGGAATATCAACCTCCATCAAGGAGGTATGAGTGTACTTGACTACTCTTTAAATTTTAGTAAGTTGTCCAAGTATGCTCCATCCTTGTTTTGAAACCTAAGGGATGAGATGATTCCTTTTCTTATGGGGTGTTAGATGACTTGGTGGAAGAATGTCGTTCATCTATGCTTCATGATAATATAAATATTTCTCCTCTCATGGTTCATGCTCAACAAGTGCAAGAAACAAGGTTAAGGAGGACGAATAGGGAGGCTAAGAAGGCAAGGTCTTATGAAGGTGGTTGTTCTAAGGGTAGGCTTGACATTTAAGACAATCCTAGATTCAAGAATAGGCTTTTTAATCAAGTTCCTTCAAAATTTCCTAAGGCTCGTGATAATAGGGTCTCTAACCCTAAGCCTCAAAAGAGAAAAGATACTAGCTCACTTAGCAAGAAGCAAACTTGTGAAAGTGTAGCAAGAAGAATTATGGTGATATCCTTGTCGGGACAGACAATTGTTTTTGATGTGGCAAGACTGTCCTTAGGTTTAGAGATTTCCCTAACTTGAAAGGGCAAGACAAAAGAAGCGGGCAAGATCAAGCTAGTTGTTCTAATGTGGATACTCCAAACAAGAATTTCTTTTATGCGCTTCGCTCTAGGGGTGAACAAGAGAGTTCTCTCAATGTGGTGACCGGTATGTTACAAGTCTTCTCTATTGATGTTTATAATTTACTTGATGAGGGTTCTATATTATCTTTTGGTACTACCTTGATAGCTAGGAAGTTTGATGTTTTGCCTGATATTCTAAATGAATCTTTCATGGTAACTACCCCGGGAGGTGAGTCGGTGGTTGCAAAGAGGGCATACAGAAATTGTCCTATAATATTGCCCTATAGAGTTACTCATGTTGAATTAGTAGAACACGATATGGTCGATTTTGATTTCATCTTGGGGATGGATTGGTTGCATGATTGTTTTGCTTCCATTGATTGTACAACAAGAATTGTCAGGTTTAATTTTCCAAATAAACCCATCTTAGAGTTGAAGGGGGGAAATTCTATTCCTAGAGGTCGTATCATCTCTTGTCTTATGGCTTGTAAAATGATCTCAAAAGGGTGTTTATACTATATTTTAAGAGTCAAAGATTTAGATTCCAAAAAACCTCCCATAGAGTTTGTCCCCATAGTGAGGGAGTTTCCGAAGGTCTTTCATAATGTTCTTCCCGGAATTCCTCTCGAACGGGAAATTTATTTTGGATTGTCTTGCTACCGGATACCAACCCCATTTAAATTCCTCCTTATCGAATGGCTCCGACCGAATTGAAAGAGTTGAAGGATCAACTCAAGGACTTACTAGAAAAAAGCTTCATTAGACCTAGTATTTCTCCATGGGGTGAACTGATATTGTTTGTGAAGAAGAAGGATGGGTCCCTTAGGATGTGCATTAATTATCGCCAAAGTCACAATTAAGAATAAGTATGCTCTTCCTCGGATTGACTACTTATTTAATCAACTCCAAGGGGAAAAATACTTTTCTAAAATTGACTTGAGATCGGGGTATCACCAACTTAGGTGAGAGGTGAGTATATAACAAAAATGATATTTCAGATTAGATATGGCCACTATGAGTTCTTAGTAATGTTCTTTGGTCTCACTAATACCCCGTCATCATTTATGGAACTCATGAATAGGGTATTTCGAAGTTACCTAGATTGATTTGTCATTGTCTTCATTGACGAAATCTTGGTATATTCGAAAAATGAGGGTGAACACATGGATCATTTGAGGGTTGTATTGTAAGTTCTTAATGAAAACCAACTATTTGCCAAGTATAGCAAATGTGAGTTCTGGTTGAGGTCGGTGGTGTTTCTTGGTCATAACATCTCTAGTGATGGAGTTGAGGTTGATCCAAGGAAAATTGAGGCGGTCAAGAAAATTCCTCAACCATTGACTCCAACCGACATTAGGAGTTTCTTGGGTCTATATGGTTATTATCAGAGGTATGTGGATGGTTTTGCTTTCATTGCATCTCCCTTGACTACTTTGACCCAAAAAAGTAAGAAATTTAATGGTCGGAGGCATGTGAGAGAAGCTTCCAAATCTTGAAGGATAGGCTTACTTCCTCTCTAATGTTGACTTTAATGGAGGGTACCAAGGGCTTCATTGTATATTGTGATGTATCCCGAGTGGGTTTAGGGTGTGTGCTTATGCAAATGCTTCTGGACCACTTAAGGTGCATGAGAAGAATTATCCAACTCATGATCTAGAGTTAGTGTTCGTGGTATTTGCCTTGAAAATATGGAGACATTACTTGTACGGTGTCCATGTTGATGTGCATACCGACCACAAGGGTCTGTAATATGTGTTTACTCAAAAGGAGTTGAATCTCCGACAAATAAAGTGGTTGGAATTGTTGAAAGATTATGACATGAGTGTTCTCTATCACCCCGGCAAGGCAATGTGGTTGTGGATGCTCTAAGTCGTATGACCATGGGTAGTGTGTATCATATAGAGGAACCCAAGAAAGACCTAGTGAAAGTTGTTCATAGTTTGGCTACATTGGGTGTTCGGTTGGAAGATTCTCCGAATAGTGGTTTTATGGTCCATCATAACTCCGAGTCATCATTCGTAGTTTAGGTGAAGTCCAAACAACATCTTGATCAACCATTGATGGAGTTGAAGGAATTGGTTCTTGGCAAGATTAATGAGTCATTCTACTTAGAGGGATGGTGTCTTGAGGTATCAAGGAAGGTTGTGTGTTCCCAATATAAATGGTTTGAGAAACTGGATTCTTGAGGAAGCTCATGGGTTCTATTACTCTATTTATTTGGGTTCTACAAAGATGTATCATGACCTTAGCGAAGTGTTTTGGTGGGAAGGTTTGAAAAAGGACATAGAAAAATTTGTTGCTAAGTGTCCGAATTGCCAACACGTGAAAGACGAACACCAAAATCCGGGTGGTTAACTTCAAGAAATCCAAGTTCCTACTTGGAAGATGGAAGACATAAATATGGATTTTATAGTAGGTTTACCTCGGACACAAAAGCAATATGACTCTATATGGGTGATTATTGATAGGTTGACCAAATTTGCTCATATTATTCCCGTCAAGTCCACTTATTTGATGGAGGATTATGCAAGGATTTTCATATATGAGATTGTGTTTCACCATGGTATTCTGTTATCCATCTTATCGGATAGGGGTGCACAATTCACATCTAGGTTTTTGAGGTCATTCGAACAAGGGTTGGGTACCAAGGTGAAGTTAAGCACCGCTTTTGTTCCTCAAATGGATGGTCAAGCGGAGAGTACTATTCAAACCTTTGAGCATATTCTTAAAGCTTGTATCATATTTCAAAGAAAATTGGGATAAGCCTTTGCCTTTGGTGGAGTTTGCTTACAACAATAGCTACCATTCATCCATATCCATGGCTCCTTATGATGCCTTGTATGGTAGGAGGTGTAGGTATCCTATTGGGTGGTTTAAAGTTGGTGAGTCTTCACTTTTGGGTCCCGATTTGATTTATAAGACTTTGGAGAAGGTTCATATCATAAGGAACCGGTTGCAAACAGCCTATGATCCGCAAAAGTCTTATGTCGATCATAGGAGAAGGGAATCAGAGTTTGAAGAATGTGATAAGGTGTACTTGAAAATTTCGCCTATGAAAAGGGTGGTTAGATTTGAAAAGAAAAAGAAGGTAATTCCTCGTTATGTGGGTCCCTATGAAATCTTGCAAAGGGTTGGTAAGGTTGCATATGATTTAATGTTTCCTAGTGAATTGACTTTGGTTCATTTGGTTTTCCATGTTTCTATGCTTAAAAAGTTTATCTGTGATCCCGAGTCTATTCTTTCTACTGTGGGTCTTGGTGTGAAGGATAACCTCTCCTATGAGGAGGATCTGATTCAAATCTTTGATAGGCAAGTAAAGAAATTAAGGAATAAGAAGGTGGATTCCGTAAAGGTGTTATGGAAACCTAGTTGAGGGTGCGACATGGGAGACCGAGGCCGACATGAAGTTCCGTTACCCTCATCTATTTGATAACTAAGGTTAGTTATTCGTATTAATAATGAGTAAAAACTGAAGTTGCTTAATTTTTGGTGAAGTTTTGCAAAAATATGCATTTAAGGTGCCATTACAATAATTTATATTTAAATGTACTTTTGACTTGAAAATTTTGCAATTTTGCTTGGTTTGAGTTACGTTGTGCACTTTGATATGGTGGGTCTTTATGAAATGATATGAAACTTGTTGGTAAGTTTAGTTTTGGCATAATTGACTCATATATGGTATGTTGGGCTCATGTTAGTGTTGTTGTGAGAAGGAAATTCCTCATAATGTGATTTTGAGCCTTATCTGTGGTTATTGAAGTTTTGAATTGCTAAGTGTAAATGTCATGATTGATTTTGTTATGTACTTTTGTTGGTTGGGATGCTTGTCTTGAGTCTATTCCTTCCTTCAAAAGATTTTAGTGTCATTCGAGGACGAATGTTCCTAAGGGGGGGATAATGTAACACTTCAATAGTCTACGACTTGTTCTAGAGACTAGCATGAGTGTAAAGAGGTATAGACACTGTTTTAAGGTCTATTTTAATGAATATAAGTTATTTAAAAAGTATAGAAACCAAAACGTGAAAGAACGGCCATGACGTTCGGAAACTAGTTCAATGAGGTACTAGTGTGCATTAGCCTGTTTGACTAGCTTTTAGGAGTCGGAAAATAATGAAAATTGGTGGAAGGGTGTCTAATACGTATTAGATTTAACTAAGATTTGAAACGTCCGGGTACGGCTTCGCAAGGACCAACCAAGGGCCCTTGAGGAGGACCCTTGCTTATGGGGTCAAAGGACTGCCCAAGGCAGTGTGACCCACGACTTGTAATAGACGATCCGTGTGTCAATCGACGGGGAGGCAATTGCCTTATCAATTAAAACATAGTAATTTTCATCAAGATGGTTTTGGACCAGTCACTGACGAAAACGACGGACCAACAGGACGGAGGGTCAGGTGGCCGTCGTCTCACAGACGGACTGTTGGTCGGGGTCTCGTCTGTGAGGGCCTTAGTTGCTGCACGTTTCAAGTTGATTTTAATTAATTAATTAAGGGGTTACTTAATTAGTTGTGGGTTAAGGGAGGTATAATTAATTTAGTTAACAACCTATATAAAGCCTCTAACCTAATTAGACTAACCTAATCTCTAATAATTCCCGAACCCAAAACTATCTTCCTTCTCTCTTCTTTCTCTCTCTCTAAAAAACCCCATTGAAGACCAAGCTAGAAGTGGGTTCAAGGGATGAAAAGGGTCAATTTTCTCCATCAATCTTCATTAAAAATTAAGGTATGGGATTCTTTTAACCTTTGAGACCTCTTTCCTCAAAGGGTTCCATCAAATTGATTTCAAAAATTGAGTTTTCAAGTGGGTCCTTTTCAATATCGAAATCGATCTTATGAATTGATTTTTTTATTATTTATTTTGGATATTATGAATAGATTAACATTAATTGTAACTCAATTATATTATATCTTGATGAATTGGTCTAGTTTGTAGAAGATGACCTATTCCCCTTAACCTAGGTTATGATCTTGATATGAATTGTGTAATGTTGGTTCAATTGAATTGAGTGTTTGTTGAATTACTACTAGATGATGTTATTGTATCAATTATGACTATATTAAGATAAATTTGATTCCTATCATGATAGTTCTTGAGTAATTGATCTAGGTTATGAAGTGGATTATGGAATTGACCTAACTCTCTTATCTTAAGCTATGAACTAGTGATGGATTGTGATGTAGTGATTCAATTAGCCTTGTTATCATGATTGGTTATTGTTGTGTGATTCTGTTATACCCTTTTTTGGGTTGAGATAAGGATTGATGGTAAGACTTTGATGATGTAATATGAAGAAGACTTGGTAAGTCTTGTGATCCCTATTTTTTACTTCGATTATGGTTACTTGTGGTTAAGTGATGATGTTGTATTGAAGTATACCTTGTATTAGGATTTATAGGGTTGGTATGATGTGAATTGAATGTCTTGACTACGGTTTGTGAGGTGTTGGCTAAGATGTAATGTTATAAGGATGGTGATAATTTACCAATGTGCCTTATCATGATGAATATGTTAATGTGCTAACCTCACATGTAATTCTTATTGAGCTATGATGATGATGTTTATAGAAGGGTTAGACCCTATGACCTACATTAAGCTATGATGATTAATAAAGGTATTAAAGTCATTTCAAAAGGGACTCTAGCTTAGCGCCGAGTGAAATAGTATGAGGAGTGTCCCTTCCCACATCGGGAAGGTAGGATCACTAGTGCACTCATAAGATGGAGACTCCAATGCATATAGCATACAGATGGTCCCAACTATGTTGAACTATGTTGCCCCCATAGAAATACTAGCTAGTGGATCCACATAGTTGTTATGTTCATGTTTTGGTACTACCTTGCCAAGTAGTCTTCCTTCGTTCGGTGTAGGGTTTCATGACACCGGATTCAACATTAGCTCATGTGGTTTATGTCGGTTAAGGTAAGATGTTCGCAAAAGGTAAAATTAACTAAAGGAATGAACTCTAACTAAGATGACCTAAGGGGTTTAACTTAGTCCAGGTAGGGGTATGGGACTCTACCTATACATTGCACTAGTTAGCTTTAAGGGAAGTCTTAGGAGGATGTTCTTATGTATGTATATGCTTATAAAAGTAAATGATATGTACATGATGATCTTATATATTAGTGACACTATGTGATGTTGATTACTCTTATGAACATGTACTTGGTCTCTATTGCTAAAGTATGATATCATGTGCTCTTAATGTTATGTTATGTGAAGTTGGACATTGGTTATTATTGTTGATACGTTTACTTGATTAAGTAAGGTTATGGGGATTCGCTTAGTTATTGCACAAGTGGACTTAAAGATGGTCATGAGTAATGGTCTTGCTTTGGTTATGTTTTGAAGTTATAACTTGATGTTAGAGTGGTATTGATTATAAATGCAAGTATGTTGATATTTTCATTCACTTGACTACTCTTTGTATTGTTGGTCTTGTGAGATACATGCATGTGCCTTAATGAATATGTCTTATTGATTGGTATGGTACTTCTTGTATGTGCATAAAGGTTTTCAAAGTAAATTGCGTACTTAATGAAATGTCCCTTTTACCATAATTTTATGATGTGTGAATATGGCCTCATACTTAGTACAAGTGGTGTACTAACCCGATTTCTTCCTTTTACCCAAAATTTTAGGTTTCGGTCGTTGAAGGGATTTGAGACGACTTCGAAGTAGACTTGGAATTCTCAATCATCCAAGTTGGGTAGGTCCTCACATTCCGAGGGAAATACAACTATCAATATGTATGTAGAGGTCTATGCAAACCTCAATGTATAACTACTGAAAAGCTTTTTAAAATTTCCGCATTTTGACATATGAATGTAATGATGTAAGCTAAGAGTCTAGTCTTAGTTATCAAAGAGGACGAAATGCCGGTTATGTCTAGGAGGTGCTCCCCGAATGTGACATTATGAATGAGAGGTTATGTGATTCTTAGCAAAGTCTTACCTCTGTTGTACTTTTAAAGTCATACCTCTACAGTCTTAACTCTATGTGTCCTTTATTATAATCTCTTTCTTGTGCATAGAGGCAATGAATTCAAGAAGGAAAAATGCTCGAAGGGTCGAGGAGGAGAATGTGAATGAGGTGGTTCCCCCTCTGGCTCCTCAAAACATTCAAGTTCCTATTGAAGAAGGGGTTATATCGAACATTAAGATAAGGGTGGCCATTCATAGCTTAAGTCAAGTTTGGCTACTCTAGTTGCTAGGGATGCTAGGGTATAAATGAACCCCAATGCTAGAACCACCACATCAAGGATAAGGGATTTCACAAGGATGAATCCCCCTACTTTCTTTGATACAAAGTGGAGGAGGACCCGCAAGGGTTCATTGATGAAGTGTTCAAGGTACTAGATGTTGTAGGAGTGTCTTTTCAAGAAAAGGTGGAACTAGCCACCTATCAACTAAGATTTAGCTCAAGTTTGGTATGAACAATGGAAGGATGAGAGACCAGAATATTTAGGGATCTTTCAAGACGGCTTTTGTTGATAGGTTCTTTCCTTGGAATTAAGGGAGAGGAAAATGCAAGAATACATCAATCTATGCCAAGGGGGTATGAATGTTAAGGAGTATAGCCATAAGTTTACTCAACTATCTAAGTATGTTACTACTATGATGGCGAATTCTAGGACTAAGATGAACAAATTTGTTATGGGGATATCAAATCTTGTGGTTAATGAATGTAGGTCGGCTATATCGACTCCTACCATGGACATCCCTCGTCTTATGGTTTATGCCGAATAAATTGAGGAACAAAAGTTTAAGCAAGTTGGTATGGAATTGAAGAGGACAAGGGCCGAAGATGAAAATCCTTCCAAGGCTAGATTTGAGGTACAAGATAAGCCAAGGTTCCAGAAGAGGCTCCTCAATTAAAGCCCTTATACCACCCCAAGGATCAACAAAGCTAAAGGGTCTACACCCAATCCTCAAGAGAGGAAAGGTAGTTGTCCCTATGTTGAGAAGCCTATTTATGCTAAGTGTGGTAGAAAACATGAAGGCAAATGTCTAGTTAGAACGGGAAATTGCTATAGTTATGGTAAGAGTGGCCACATGAAGAGGGATTGTCCTGTGATGAAGGCTCAATCAAGAGAAAATGCTCAAGCAAAGCAAGTGCTCCTGATCCCGATGCTTCTATGCTCTCCGCTCTAGGGGTGATTAAGAGGAGTCTCCTGATGTTGTCAGTGGTATGTTACAAGTGTTTTCCATTAATTTGTATGCTTTACTAGATCCTGGTGCCACCTTATCTTTTGTAACTCCTTTAGTGTCCATGAAGTTTAATGTGTTAGCCGATGTTTTAATTGAACCTTTTTTGGTTATTACCCCGGCGGGTGACTCCTTTGTTGCTAAAAGAGTCTATAGGAGTTGTCCCATAATATTGCCCAATAGAGTTACATTGGTCGATTTGGTGGAGCTTGATATGTATAACTTTGATGTCATATTGGGTATGGATTGGTTACACGCTTGTCTTTCCTCCACAAATTGTAGGAAAAGGGTAGTGAAGTTTTAATTTCCTAATGAACCCGTCTTAGAAAGGAAGGGGGGTAAGTCAATCCCTAGAGGTCGAATCATTTCGTGTCTAAAAGCTTGTAAGATGATTTCTAAGGGATGTCTCTACCATATTATGAGGGTCAAGGACCTTGAATCCTAGGTTCCTCCATTAAATTTGGTACACATAGTGAAGGATTTTTCGGAAGTCTTCCCCGATGACTTGCCCAAAATTCCTCCCGAACGAGAAATAGACTTCGGCATCGACTTGTTGTCGGATACGAAACCTATTTCAATCCCTCCTTACCGGATGGGTCCATCCAAGTTGAAGGAACTAAAGCTTCAACTTAATGATTTAGTAGACAAAGGTTTTATACAACCTAGTATTTCTCGTTGGGGCGCTCCGGTGTTGTTTGTAAAGAAGAAGGATGGATACCTTAGTATGTGCATTGATTACTGTCAACTAAATAAGATTACCATAAAGAACAAGTATTCTCTCCCTATAATTGATGATTTATTTAATCAACTCTAAGGGGCAAACTACTTTTCAATAATTAATTTGAGGTCGGGGTATCACCGACTACGGTGAGAGGTGAAGACATACCTAAAATGGCTTTCCGAACTAGGTATAGTCATTATGAGTTCCTAATTATCTTTTGGTCTAACTAATGCCCCGAAGGCTTTCATGGACCTTATGAATAGAGAGTTCTGAGATTACCTTGATTCCTTTGTAATTGCCTTCATTGATGATATCTTGGTATATTCTAAGAGTGTGGATGAACATATGGACCATTTGGTTGTAGTATTGCAAGTCCTCAAGGAACACAAACTCTTTGATGAATATGTCTGATTTTTTTTGAGATCGGTTACTTTTCTTGGTCACATTGTTTCAAGTGAGGGTATGGAGGTCGATCCGAAGAAATCGGAATTGGCTAAGAATCGGTCTAGACCTTTGACTCCAATCGATATTCAAAGTTTCTTGGGTTTAGACGGGTATTATAGGAGATCTTTTGATCGGTTTGCATCTATGGACTCTTCATTGACAACCTTAATCTAAAAGAAAGTTAACTTTTGGTGATCGGAAGCATGTGAAAGAAATTTCCAAAAATTGAAAGATAAGCTTGCCTCGTGGACTTTACCGGAGGGTACCCAAGGGTTTGTAGTGTATTGTGACACTTCTCGAGTAGGTTTGAGTTGTGTCCTCATGCAACATGGTAAGGTCATAGTTTATTCCTCTAGACAACTCAAGGTTCACGAAAAGAACTATCAAACTCATGACCTTGAATTAGAAGTCCTAGTAGTTGCCTTGAATATACAGAGGAATTATCTTTATGGGGACCATGTGGATGTATTTACCAACCATAAGAGTCTTCAATATGTGTTCACTCAAAAGGAGTTGAATCTCCGACAAAGAAGATGGTTGGAACTCTTGAAGGATTGCAACGTGAGTGTTCTCTACCACCCCGGTAAGGACAATGTGGTTGCGTATGCTCTAAGTCGAATGTCAATGGGTAGTGTAGACCATGTTCCCGATGATAAGAAGTAGTTGGTGAAAGAGGCGCATAGATTGGCCCGATTGGGTATTCAGTTAGAAGATTCTCCAATTAGGTTTCATAGTTAATCATAGATCTGAATCATATTTAGTTCTTGAGGTGAAGTCTAAGCAACATCTTGATCCTCTATTGATGGAATTGAAGGAATCGGTTATTAGCAAGTTCAATGAGTCATTCTCCCAAGGGGGGATATGGTACGTATTTACCAAGGTAGATTTTGTGTACCGAATGTGGATGGTCGAAGGGGACAAATTTTAGAAGAGGCCCATGGTTCCCGATATTCCATTCATCCGAGCGCTACCAAAATGTATCGTGAACTTCAAGAGGTCTATTGGAGGGAAGGTTTGAAAAGGGACATAGAGTTTGTGTCTAAGTGTCCTAATTGTCAACAAGTCAAAGCCGAACATCAAAGTACGGGAGGGTTAACCCAAGTGATGAATGTTTCTACTTGGAAGTAGGAAGATATCAACATGGATTTTGTTGTGGGTTTTTCTCGAACACATCGGAAAAATGATTCAATACGGGTGATTATTGATAGATTGACAAAATCTTCCCACTTCATTCCCGTCAATTCTACTTTTTTGGTGATAGAGAAGGTACAGATGATAAGGCATAGGTTGAAAACATCCTATAGTCGGCAAAAGTCTTATGTCGACAATAGGAAAAGAGACCTTGAGTTTGAAATAGGTGATTGGGTCTACTTAATGATTTCATCCATGAAAGGGGTGATGAGATTTAGTAAAAAGGGGAAGCTTAGTCCCCGGTATGTGGGACCTTATGAAATAGGGAAATGGGTCGGGAAGGTTGCTTATGGTTTGAAGTTACCGAGTGAACTAGCCCAGGTTCATCCCGTATTTCATGTATCTATGCTCAAGAAATGTATTGGCGACCCGGTTTCCATTCTCCCTATTGAAAGGTTAGGTGTTAATGAGAAACTTTCTTATGAAGAGGTTTTGGTTGGGATCCTAGATCTTCAAGTCAAAAGATTGAGGAAAAAAGTGGTGGCTTTCATAAAAGTTCTATGGAGAAACCATCTAGTTGAGGGTGCAACAGGGGAGGCCGAGGCCGACATGAAGTCCCGTTATCCTCATCTCTTTCCCCTTATTCCTAGTCAAAGTTGAGGTTAGTAGTTCCTCTTAAGATAAAAATCATGAATGATGTGACATTGCCTTGTTTTTATAAGTATATGCATATCTTGGTAAAGGTTCATGCAAAAATAAATGAGCTTCCATAAAAAATGATCTCTTGTTAACTTGCAATTATATGTATGTGTATAGTTGTATTTATGAAAATTGTAGTGAGAATGTTGATTGCATGGTGAGTCTTGATGTTCATATTGAGATCATGTTGATATTGAGAAGGTAGTACCTCATTATGTAATATTAAGTATTGAGCTCTTATATTGGTAAATTGTAAATTGAGTTGCTATGTGTAATGTCATGTTTATGTATTAAATTTAGTTCTGAAGTACTCCTATAAACTATGACACATTATGATTTCTTGTTGTTGTTTGTTGGGCTGCCATTATTGAGTCTTTCCTCTCCCAAAAGTTTTAGGTGTCATTTGAGGAAGAATGTTCCTAAGTGGGGGACAATGTAATACACTGGAAGCCATGACTTAGTTTTGAGACTTACTAGATGAAAAAAGCCTTAAAATAATGTTTCTAAGCCTAGACAAAAGTGTTAAACTCAATTAGGAAGTGTTAGAGTCAAAACGTTAAGAAACGACCACGACGTCTAGAGATTTATGAAAGTTGAGGTAGTGTGCCTTGGTGTTTTTCAAGGGGTTTCAAGAGCCGGAATTAAGTCAAATTTTGTTGTTTTTAGGTTCGAAATTTCCGGGTATGACTCCCCAAGGACCACCCTAGGGGTCCTTGAGGAGGACCCATCCATTGACCCTCAAAAACAATCCTTTCACATTGTGCAACTAGGAGACCACGCGACAAGTTGTTGTTTGGTCGGCGCTCCGTCGATTGTGTCATTGGTTGAAATTAGACAAATCACCACAAGGATCCCAAAAAAGAGTCTCTAACCAAAAAAAAAACCAGCACGAGTTGTGGTCTGGTCGATGGCCCATTGATGTGCACTCGTCGATTGAAGGCCTGGTGCACTGTCTAAAATCAGCAAAGGTAAGAGAGTTTTGTAAATTAGTTAGTTGATTAATTAGGGGTTACGGGGTGGTTAAATTAGTTAGTTGGACAATATAAAAGGGTTCCAATTCATTACACTAACCTAACTCCTCTAAATTCCCAAAACCCACTTAGCCCAACTCCTCTATAGTTTCTCTCTCCCCAAACTCAAACCTCCATTGAAGGAATAGTATAGCTCCAAGAGAAGGACAAAATCACCAAGGAATACATCTCAAATTCGTGGCAAAATCATCCTCAAGGTATGGTTTCTTTCACACTTGGGATCTTTTCCCAAAGAGGCTCCTGCAACTATGGTTTTCAAACTTCCCCAAGACTAGGGTTTCAATCAAGACATGGGTTCAAATCAAAATTGTTATTCAATTGTGATGAATTATGCTCTTTTATAATTGTTTAACTAAGTCTTTAAGGTTAATTGTTGGTAATCACTAAAGATTTCCCCTCGAACCCTTGTTCTTCCCTAAACTCATTATATCTTGAAATTCTATGGATATTGTGGAAGATAATGAGTATGTGGATTATGTAGAATGCTAATTTTTATGTAATACTCTTGAATTTACCTTGTTTATGTATTGGTTATGTATTCTTGTGAAATATAAGTATGAACTTGAATTCAATTATGAAAGATGAGTTAGTTAGATAGTAATGCTCCTCTGTCTAATTTGTGGTTGTGATGTTGATAACAAGTAATCCTCCTCCTTAACCGTAGACACTTGAATGTATGAAGTATGTATGCATGTTATGATATGATTATATATAATTGAAAGTAGTCTCATGGTTATAATAAAGTGTTAAGTGAAAGGTTTACTCACTTGTATGGGGTTTCTAAAGTGAAAGGGTAGTTCTCACTTATGAATACCTATGAACTATTATGATAAGATGTTTACATAAGAGTCTATAGGAGACTAATGTGGACTTGTGTGATGAGTAAATATGATTACTAAAGGGAATAAATGCTTAACACCGAAAGGGCGTGTAAATGAAATAGGGTCTCACGTGTAGTAAGTCCGCTCCCCACATGGGTTTCCTCACGTTTAGCAAGTTCAGATTCCCAAGATATGTGTTGTCTCATGAGATGGAAACCTCCACATTTAGAAAGTCAATGTTTCTAGTAACTATCTCGTTGACCCTTAACTATGTGCCCACATAGGACTCTAGCTTAGTTGATCCACCTAGATAGATATGCACGAAATATTACACCTTAGGCAAGTGTGACCCTCTCTTTTTGGTGTGGGAGTAGAACATCGGATTCCATGTAGATCACATGGTCTATTGTTGGTTATTTAACTTATTTCTCTAATGAATAAGTAAATTAACAAGTTAAGTATGCATGTGGACTCTTATTAGGTCGTTTCTTATGGTTGCTACATAGAGTGAGGAAGGGTATGGAACTTCTCTTACACATTGCACATGTGGGATCCTAAGGGATGGTTCTAGTAGTGTTCTTTTATGATTAAGATTATTACATGTCATGTATGTCAAGTTATATATGATCTTATAAATAAAGCATTTCATGATTAAATATGAGGTTATATTTTATGCATGAAGTTGGAGACTCAGTGTGATACTTAGCTTTGCATAGGGTTATGGGGTTCTATTATTGTCATTGCACAAGTATTTCTTGGGTTGCTTACATGTTGGGTTAATATCATGTTGGATTGAATTATGATGCTTCATTATATGTGCATGATAAGGTTATTTGATACTAAGTATGGTTTTGACTAAATTTTCTTGTTTCTCATACATTGATGATTTTATGCATAGGAGTCATACTTAGTACATGTGGTTTGTACTAACCCATATTTCTTCCCTTTTCCCCAACATTGTAGGTTTCGGCCATTGAAGAGCTTCTAGTCAATTTGCAAGGAAGACTTGGAGTTTCTCCCAAGTTGTTGGTGATTCCTCAACTCCGAGGATGGTTCCATGTTTCTAGCTTTATTCGTATTGGATATGTCTAAGACGATTGTTTCTCTCCTTATCTTTTGAGACTTTGTTGTAAGTCTATATGTGGCATATTGTACTACTGTAAGGGGTATGCCCAAATTCTTATGTTCTATGATAGATTGTTTATATGTGAGACAATTATTAGACTTCGTAATATGAATTTACTATATTGCATTTCAAGGAGTCTATGTACACTTCATAAATGAGGAGTCTATGTAAACTCCATATACTATAAGCGAGAAGTCTTAGTATACTTCACTATGTAAAAGTTTTAAATTTTCCGCATTTTTTTTTACCTTTAATATGCCATGATGTATGCTAATGGCTAGTTTAAGTCCTCTTCGAGGATGAAAACACCGGTTACGTCTAGGGGGTGCTCCCTGATCATGACAAGACAGGAGAAGAAAAAATCAAGATTCGTGAAGTTCTTGCGATTTTTATCCTGCATTTCGCCAAGGATTCAATCCTACGAGGTATGTTAGATCAAATAGCATTAGGTTAGTTCACCTACGTGCCAATAATGATTCAATTCAGCGTAATTGTGTTCTTGAATGAAAATATTATGAGTTCTTGATGAAATTTGATCAAGTTCTTGTGGATTCTTGTTGTTGGAGTTGTTGAGAAGTTTCTTGAATTTGATTCATTAATTAAGTTGAATTCGGTATATTCTCACATATTTTTGTAATTTAGTCCAATCTATGTTTTTGGTAAAAGACCCAATTGAATCTATAGGGCTAAGAGTTGATTAACAAGTAAGAAAATTCATCAAAAAACCTGTGGAGGGGGCTGGGGCGCCGCACCTCTCAAAGCGACCCAATGGGAACTCTTGAGTTTGGGCCCTAGGGTTCTACTCTAGCCAGTTCGCCCCAACCCAATTTATGAATTTTAACCCCTAGCGCCCCACGTCACTCCGAGCCGAGGGTCGCCAAACCTTCTACCTTTTTCCATTTCTTTCTGTTTGAGTTTCCTAGAAACATACCAAAGTTTTCTAGTTGATTTCTATACTCTAAGGTACATTTGAACATCATGAAATTATCCATAAATATTAGATCATGAACCTTGAATCTTCAATTAAATTCAAGGAAAGGTAAGACCCGAGTCAAGAAAAGTTCACAGAGTTTCCAAAAGCCTTTTATAATCATGTTAACTTTGTTTTAAGGCTTGAATTTTGACTTAAGTAAAGACACTACAAAATTGTAGGGCTAAAGCCACACTAAATCAAGACAACACTTGTAAAATGTTGCCTAAATCTATTAAGGTCATACTTTAAAAGTGTAGCCTTAGTTTTTAGCTTTTGACCACGTCAATATTGGCAACACTTGTAAAGCCTGCTATAGTATAGGCAACACTTTATAAGTGTAGTTTGATCATGATATAATTGGTCACGCCTATTTATATATATGACTACACTTTAAAGTGTGATATTTTAATAAGTATAAAAACAATAGTTGTCAAGTGTGACCATATAGTTTTGGGAAAATTGTATATAATAGCAAACTAATAACCTAAAATAAATGGAGTAGCTAGGGTTTGATTTAATTGTGCTCCATAGCAAACGTTAGCCAAAGTTTCTCAGGCGCCTCTCTCCCAAAAATCTCGCTCGCCACTCTCCCATTCTCGCTCGCCACTCTCCCTATGCTCGCCTCTCTCGCTTTATACACAGAAGTGTATAAAATCTGTTTCTGTTTTGTATAAAGCGAGAAAAAATTGTATATACACATGCAAAAACATATATCTTTGTGTTATACATTTAATTATACAATTTACAAACATTTTACTTCAATTCAATTGTAGACAAATGCAAATTTTATACAAATATTACAGAGAAAAAGGCCAACGAATTATACAATTGCAGTGAAATACAATTTTCTCTAGCTTTATACAACAGAAGTGTATATATTGTGTTTCTGTTTTTGTATAAACCGAGAGAAAAACATATATCTTCTTGCTATACACTTATAATTATGCAATATACATACATTTTAATTCGGTTCAATTGTATGCAAAGCAAATTTTATAAAAATACTGCAGCGAAATAGGCACCGAATTATACAATTGCAGCGAAATAGGCCAGCGCATTATACAATTTAGGCCAGCGAATTATACAATTGTATATGTATAGCGAATTATACCGTTTTATGTTTGCTATGGAGCGCAATTATGCAAACTTTGCTATAGCATACAAATATGAATTTTTTGTTTGCTATATGTGAAAGTTGCCCCATAGTTTTCCCTTAAATATTATGTTTACTCCAACATATTTAACTCTCCCTACCATTTTTACTTAGCCAAAAAGAAAATTAATAAAAAAAAAATTCCAAGTTATGAAAGATCTCTTTCATCCTCAAAACTCTAGCCGCAGTCACTTCTATAGGAGCTTAGCAGTCATTTCATTCTCGAAGCCATGGCGAAAGTTGAAGCCTCAACTCTCAATTTTCGCCCTGAATCAGAAAAACCTCTCAAATTCTCAGAAGAGGTACGGGGTACCCACTTCCTAGGTGTTCTTTCCCGACTTTCATTTTCGATCTTGGTAATTTATTCATATTAAATTTCATTCCTTTTACTGTATTTTGTGTTGACATATTTTCTAATGGGCCACAAAACAGGTTTGTAAATCTTATGTAGGGACATATTCGGATTGAAAGTGAAACTCTTAGCAAGGGATGAATTTGCTAAAAACAAGTTTGTGAATCTGCTATTTATTGTCAAAATTAGAATTCCTGGACATGCAAATGAATCTAAGCACCCCTTTGTGACCAAAATGCCAGCAAATCACATATGAGTTTTCAATGATTAAAGGTGTAACGACCTATTTAGTCGTTTTGAGCAGCAGATTTTATTTCTGGAAAAACTGGCTGAGACGACGGATCCCACGACGGACCGTCGAGGGGGTCTCGTTCCAAAACACTTAGAATTCTGAAATTTGTGTACTGAAATCGACTCTCTGAACTTCGTAACGGAATGGCAGGACGGACCGTCATGGGCACGACAGACCGTCACAGACTCTTGGTAAAAATCTAGTCTCTGAACTCTGTGACGGAGCAGCAGGACGGACCGTCGCAGGCACGACGGCCCGTCACAGGCTGCGTAATCNCATGATGAGGCTATTGAATCTTGAACCCTAATTTTACTTTGTTATTGATGATGCCTTGGTATACAAGAAGGCTTGATGAACTAAAGTAATGAGATTAGGGGATCGGGTGTCACGTTCCGGCACCAGGACAGTATATGGATCGGAGTATCACGGTCCGACACCAGGATAGTATATGGATCGGGTGTCACGTTCCGGCACCAGGATAGTATATGGATCGGAGTGTCACGTTCCGACACCAGGATAGTATATGGATCGGGTGTCACGTTCCGGCACCAGGATAGTATATGGATCGGAGTGTCACGTTCCGACACCAGGATAGTA
>NC_028645.1:41365721-41366069 GCF_001406875.1 Solanum pennellii | reverse complement strand
AAAGGGAGGTGAGTTTAATGGTTCTTACTCTAGAGGACAGGGTTCAGGAAGTTACTCAGTCCGACCAATTCAGTCTTCACTATAGACTGTAGTTGGGGGTCCACCTCAGACCGGTCAACTTTTATCTGAGGTTGGAGGTTATTCCCAGACCTCGTCGTTCTCACAGAGACTTAAGCTTGAGTCCAGAGAGTGATATGAATGTGGAGAGATCGTACACATTAGGAGGTTTTGTCCAAAACAAGGTTACAGACCCCCAACAGTCAGAGGTAGAGGTGGTCATGGAAGAGGCCGTTATTCTAGAGGGCGTGGTGGCCGAGGTAATGGTGGTCACCAAAACGGCCGGGGTGA
>NC_028645.1:41354083-41360125 GCF_001406875.1 Solanum pennellii | reverse complement strand
CTTCTTAGAATACTCTTAGTTTAGTAATTTGATCATAGATGTTCTTGTGGTGATGACTTCCAGATTTTGGGGAATAATAGATGTTGAATTTTAGAAGTTATTGAATTGGTTTTTATTAATGAGTTTAAGTCTTCCGCATTACTTTCTGTTGATATTAAATTGAAATGTTAGGATTTAGATTGGTTGGTTCGCTCACATAGGAGGGTAAGTGTGGGTGCCAGTCGCGGCTCGGTTTTGGGTCGTGACAAAAGGTTTTGGTCATGAATGAGAATGGTTGAGTATTATCTAGAGCGCAATTGATTAGATTTTTGTCATGGTGATTCGAATTTTGTTCTGATGTGTTCTGTTTTGACGTAATCTGGTAAAAGTTGAAGTGAAAATTATGAGTTCTTGCTTAAGGCGATTAGAAATTCGTTCTAATGTTTGTAACGTTTCCTATTATAAGTTGAACCGGAAATGGTTAGTATTAAATTGTATATATTTGGATTTTGGTTCTAATGTTCTTTGTATTAACGTAATCTGTTAAAAATTGTAGCGCAAATTGTTAGGTTTTAGTCATAATTATTAATAGTGATTTTTTAGCTATGCGATTTGAAACTTGTTCTAATGTTCTCTGCACTAAAGTAATTTGCTACAAATTGGAGTGAAAATGGTGAGCTTTTAGCTATGGAATTCTGACATGTATTGAGTACCCCAAATTGGTCATGATTTTCTTATTTTACATGTATTCAATTGTCTTACTAACTCTTACATGAGACTTAACATATAAATACTTAACAAGAGGTAATCATGGTTTGAAGAAAACCATTGCTTGTGATAAGTCTACATAAGAGTACTGAAATTAGAATATTAACAACTATATGTGGATGTCCTTGTGACATGTACTAAAGAGTTTGGGACTTTATCTAGTGAAAAGAAGGGTGTAATGCATGTATCGCACTGGTCTGTGACAATTGTGTTGTTTGGTAAGTCCATCACTTTATTTGTACACTATTAGGGTGAAAAATTCCTTGTGTGAATGTAATAAGATCCTTTTGATTATTGTTATTGGTATTCCTCTGCTATTTAATTAAGAGCATCTGATTTTAGCAGATCTTAATCAACAATGTAGATTTCGGTGTATTACTCCCCCTCAAGTTTAGTGTATTTGTTTTAGTATATATATATATAGATATATATATGTATATGTGTGTGTGTGTGTGTGTGTGTGTGTGTGTGTGTGTGTGTGTATAAGAGTCCAATAGAAGAGTCTAAGGGGAAGCTGGTGGTCGTCGTCATGTATGCTACATATAGGGTTAAATTTGTCTTTTCACGTATTGATATTGTGTGTCTTGTGCAACTCTAAATATGTGTCCTAGCTATACAATAAGATATGCTTATACCTCCACCACGTTATAGTCCAGGTCATTCACATTGCTGTAATTTTGTTGGGTCTCACAAAGGTTCTTTCTTGCTCGTAAAGCTTTTTCTTCCTGTTAACTCTCACTAATTTAGGTGTTCTTCCTGTGATGTCTGTAATCTTTCTTTCATCGCTGCTCTATTTTTGGATTTCAGTTTTGATTTGAATTCTGTTTTTTTAGTTGATTTCACACTGTCTGCTTTTTTCCATTTAGCATGTATGTAAATGTGTTCCCACTGATTGATATTTTTTGTGGTGACTTAATTTTTGGGCCTAGTAGACAAGGCAAAGATATAGTTAACAAAAAATGAAGTATAATGATGCAGTGGTTGTTGACTCGGTTGGGGCTTTGATAGTACTTTAATTTCTTTCGTTCTTTTCTTTTCTACTCATGCTAGCATCTCCATAGGTGATTAGACGGCACCAAACTAGAAAACATTCATTAGCTGATCAGGATGTGATGTGTTTGGTAAAGTCACTTTCTATTTTCTTCAGATATTTTGCTCAAATTATTTGAAGAATTTCATGGCACCAACAATGTCCTCAACCTTTTTATCACGGTGTTGTTATTATTACATGCTTGAAATCACTGGGAAGCTGTAAAATATGCATAACTAGAACAACATTTCAAGTGAGGCACATATATGAAAATTGTGCATTAAGTACGTAGTAACTGTGGCACAACCAAAAGTTATATATTAGGTGTTAGAGTCACGTTTTGTAATATAGGTATGTACATTTTATTTACATAGGCAAAAGCAAAGCAATCCGTTATTGATATGGTTGCTGCAGTGGTAGAAAATGGATCCAACCATGTTGCAAAATGTAGGCGGCATGGCTTTTCACTGGTTAAGAAATTAAAATACGACAGTTAGTTGAAGTTTTGAATGCAGGAAGTAGCAGTTCTGAAAATGCAGAAGTTTATGTACCTTGTTATAGTGTTTTGGAGGGGGGGTTTTGACCTCCAGAGCATGCCTTTCTTCCTTGTCTTTTTTGTTCCTTTTGTTGCTTCCTGGAGTGTCCATCGGAGCAGGTGATGATGTGGCACTGATGAGATTGTCTTTTTCCGCACATGACAAGATAATTAACTTTCCAGGAGTTCCATCCATAGTTTTAGAAAATGATTTTTTGACTTAAATGGTGAATGTTTTTCCAGATAATTGTCTTGTCAAATTTGTCAGAGGCAACATTTGTTTCTAGGGAGGCATTTGAAAAGATCAGTTAACAATAGGAATTTATATTGTATTTATTTTAATTATGTGTAAGATATACCTTAGTGAAGGAAATATCGTAGATTTCTTCTGATGTGAGATGTAACATTGTTTCAGCAGGTTGATCTGCGATTAGTGTCGTTGATGAACCATTGTTGTCTTAATGGTGATGTCAAATTGGCAACTGTTTTGCAAAAAGATGAAACCAGGGTGCAGACATCAGAATTCATTAGAAGGAAAAGTATCTTAAGGTTGGCAAGGCGAGAATGCTAGAAATGTGTTAGGTCATTATCTATAATTACTTCTGCAATTTGCTTCCTTTTCGGATCTTTGGGTAATTTACAATCTCTAGCTATGTGTCCTATCTTTCCGCAATTATAACAAGTACATTGGGATATTTTTCTTTTTGGTCTATATGGTCTTTTTATTTTATAATTTTTTATATAATATCTTCGTCTTGGTTTTTTATATTTATACTTGGTTTTAGTTTTTCTATAATTTTTATACTTTTTAGGCTTTTGTTTTTTATTTATACATCCAAACTGTGGTGCCATTTTATTTTTACAACATGCTAAATTTTATTTAGTACTTTCTCCATTTTTAATTTTTCTTTTTGGTTCTCAAATAATTGTATGAACCATTGGGATAAGAATTTTATTCTAGCTCCTAAAGTATCTACTAATCCTTCATCATTCCAATCTTTAATTATTTGTGTGCTAAATGGTTCTGGTAATTTTGTAAAATATTGTTGTCTTATTNTTGTATTTTTATTTTTTCAATTTCTTTTGTTTTGTCTATTTCTTCATTTTCTTTTGTTATTCTTATCATAGCTGTTAGACTATCTTCTAATTTTGCTGTTTCTTTTTCTAACATTAAATATAAATTATTTCCTATTTTTTTATATCGTCTTCCTAGGTTTGAAAATATTATTTTTATTATTAATCCATCTTGATTTTCATATGCCTTTTCATCTACTGCAAACTCTTCTTTGTTCATTATAATTTATAAATTATGTTATGTTGTAATTTATATTCAAGGTGATCTATTTGTATTTCTAACATAAATATAACTTTTCTTTGTGCTAATATTGATTTATTACATACTCCTGCTAACATGTTTTCTATTAATCTTTCTTTCCTATGTTGTAGTTCTTGTCTTTTTTCATCTATTTTTTCTATCAATTGTTGCCTATATATTTCTTTGTTCATACTGTTTTTTCAAATAACAAACATATTTGTATTCTGTTTTTGAAATTATATTTATTAAATAATTTTTCTTATCATTACTTGTTTTAGTAAGTTGTGATAGTTCATATTCTATATACAAAGGTTTTAATTTTTTCCATATCTTTCGTACTTTTTTATCTATCTTGGTTCTTGTTATTTTGGTTTCTTTACTTGTTGTATTTTTCATTTATATTTTTTATACAAAATTTTGAAAAGTTTACTTAATTTAGTTGGGTTTTTAATAATTTTTTTTCTTATAATTATTTTTACTTCGTTTTTGCCAAAGTTCAAACATTTTTGATTTAATTATTGATCTCTAAATATATCTAAATCATCATATAAATCATACATGTCATAATAAAATTCATCTTGTATACTTTGTATACTTAACTCAGTCCAACCTTGGGTTGTTACTTCTATTACTTTATATGTTACTAACATATCATAAATTTCTCTTTTTTGATCTGTATTAAGGTCTTTTAATATATTAAGTATTAATATCTTGTAATTATCATCATCATCTAATAAATAAGTATTCATTTTATTCATTTTTGCTAAAAATTTTATTCCTTCCAACCTCTTAATGGATTATACTTATTTATTATGTAATAATAATGGTTTAATAATCATCCCGTCTAGTCACTACTACAGTTTTCTTCTTTGATTAGTTACCCTAACAGTGCCTCAACTTTGTTTACTCCCCTAAACGGCCTTCTTGCCTATCGGTTTCAACCTTAGGATGGCATAGTCTGGGCATACTTATTCGCAGAATATTTCTGTAACAAACCTTCTAAAGATGTTTATTATAACATTATTAAGACATGATAAACAATTATAATCAACAAGAGATTATCAGGAATAAATCAGTTTAGCTACTCATAAATTTAAAAGAGTATACCTGTCTTTGTAGATTTGTTGCTTCGGATTTTTCCATAGTTTTATTTTTATTATCTAGCTCTGATACCAAATGTGGGGGGAGTGGAAGCGGAATTGTAAAAGAGAGAGAAAATTATAGAGGAGAGAAGTTAGTGAGAAATTGATTATTTTATTATGAGGGAAAGCCCTCTATTTATACATAAAACTTAACACCTTTGGCCAAATGGCCGACACTCCTACTTTACACCTGGCCTTTTTATATTCGGCCGACACAAGAAAACAAAAGACTTACTATTGCTACTTTACATAATGGCCTTCTTTTATTTCTAGCCGACAGCTTTACAAAATACTTTTTATATTATTGGCCTTTTATGGCCGACACATTAACTATTTACTTTACGACTTTTTACAAAATTTAAATATTATCTTGTTGGAATCTTATTTCTGATATAGCTTGCTTTATTTCTTCCATCTTTATCCCAAATCAACATCTGGTATCACATTATCTTCTCCGTTGCATTTGGAGCATCTGTGATCTGGGTATCTATTTCCAATAAGCTTGCAATATCTGACTAATAACTCTTCCGAAATAAATTCATTTTTTAGAGCTCTGGTAGTAGGTTGCTCTTCTGGTTTCAATAATGACAAAATCCATTGCTGGACTTCATCCATATCTGGTTTTCTTAGTTCTTTGGAGTTTGAATAAATCATAACTTGATCTCGTGCGTAATAACTCCAAATAGCATAGCCATTTAAATAATTATTGGCTAGCTCTTGTATAATTGTTGCTATACCAATTATCCTTTTATTCGCATAAAAGTTTGGTATCTCTATCTTCGGTATCTCAGTTTGTTTTTCTATTTCCTCTGGTATTATCATATCTCTGGTCAGGCCTATCTTTATAACTTGGATTGGCGACTTAATTTCTTCGTATAATATCTCGGCTGGTGCTGTATAAAACTTGATATAAAATAGATTTCCTTTAGTAACTCTTTTGTATGTCACAAATGCTTTGTGTAATTCTGGTATCCCAATTATCTCTTCTCCAGTATATGTATATACAGTGTTTAGTAACCCATAACTATAACATGTTTTAACTAAATTCGGACTGGTTTTAGGTTGTGCTATAAGCCTATTATATCCCTGTAACTTTTGGGTTATATAGTCTTCTTCTGGGTTTTTAGTTTGGGTAGATCTGGGGTTCAAATTTAAATATGTTTGGATTTTATATATATTTTCGATATAGGACTGTGTAATGTAGTTGTATCTTTTTTTGTCATTCTGTAGACTAACTGCATATGTGGAAGTTTGTGGTTCTGCGGGTATCTGT
>NC_028645.1:41349546-41351563 GCF_001406875.1 Solanum pennellii | reverse complement strand
GACGGACCGTCGAGGGGGTCTCGTTCCAAAACACTTAGATTCTGAAAATTTGGGTACTGAGATCGACTCTCTGAACTTCACGACGAAATGGCAGGACGGACCGTTGAGGGATCGACGGACCGTCGCAAATCCTTACACAGAATTAACTCTCTGAACTTTGTGACGGACTTGCAGGACGGACCGTCACAGTCGTGACTAACCGTCACAGTCTCCGTAAGCCCACCCTGGTCGGAATTCTGCTAAAGTTTTTAAAGGGGCGTTTTGGACTTTTCATGCTTATAATTATAAAGTTAGTGGATTAATGTTAATAATTCAATTACTTGGGGGTTGAAGGAGATAACCTTGAAATAAAAAGTGGGTTATTTTTATCATCTTTTATACTTAATTATATGACAATTAGGGTAAAAGAAAAAGGGTTTGAATAAGAAAAATAGAAAGAACAGAGAGAGAGGGAGAAACGAACGCGCAAGAGAAGAGAGAATGAAGAGACAACAAGGATTTGGAGAAGTAGATTGATCAATCACGATTCTTCGGTGGAGGTAGGTTATGGTTTATGCTATTTCATAGTAAACTCTTAATAGCGAATGATATGTATTGGGTAGTATTGTAAAGTCTCCTATATGCTTAATTGTGTGCATGCATGATGTGATTATATAATTGTAATGAATTAGCATGATGAGGCTGTTGAATCTTAAACCCTAAAACCTCTTTGTTAATGATGATGTCTTGGCATAAAAGAAGACTTGATGAACTAAAAGAATGAGGTTAATGGATCGGGTGTCACGAACCGACACGTAGTATTAGGGGATCGGAGTGTCACATTCCGACACCAGGATAGTAGATGGATCGGAGTGTCACGTTCCGACACCAGGATAGTAGTGGATCGGAGTGTCACGTTCCGACACCAGGATAGTAAAGAGAATGAATCTTGAAATATGTTAATATACCCAATCTAAAGAACCTGTTTCCCAAAAGAGTATGGTGTGGAGGCTTGGGTCCTCATAGATGTGTTTGGTGTTGTTGTAAATGATTCTTATACTTGTTGCTATCACCTGTTAAGCATTTGGTTGGTTTTATGTTATTATCTGAAATATATTGTTTTCTATTTTGAGTTCGCCGATGATATCTACTCAGTACTTGTGCCTTGTACTGACCCCTACTTGTATTTGTTTTCTTTGTTAATTGTGGAGTACAGCAAACGTGCCATCGTCCTCAACTCAACCGCAACTCTAGCCAGTCTTCATCACGTCAGATCTCAGGGTGAGCTAATGCTTCTATCTTGGACTGGATTCTCTCTCATTCACGTCTTGATGCCTTGAAGTTCTGGCATGGACTATCCGTTCATTTATTTTAGCTTCTTAGATACTCTTAGATTTAGTAAATTGAGAATAGATGTTCTTGTGGTGATGACTTCCAGATTTTGGGGATGATAAGTATTAAATTTTAGAAGTTATTAATTGATTTCGTTAATGAGTTTTAAGTCTTCCGCATTATATTCTGTTTTATTATGGTTGAAATGTTGGGGTTTAGATTGGTTGGTTCGCTCACATAGTAGGATAAGTGTGGGTGCCACTCGCGACCCGTTTTGGGTCGTGACAAACTTGGTATCAGAGCATTAGGTTCGTTGGTCTCATCACACAAGAACGAGTCTAGTAGAGTCTTAAGGAACGGTAGGGGGAAGCCTTTACTTTTCTTTGAGAGGCTATAGGACTTTATGAAAATTTCCTTTCTTTCTTTCTTTCGTGCTATTACTTGGATCCAATTGGTATCTAGGTGATACAAATTGGTATCTGACCATCTTCACTCTATCTCGCAGATGGTTAGAACTAGAGCAACAACCGCGTCAACACCAACACCGGTAAGACAGGATGCGACTGAGCCAGCCACTGGGGTTGTAGCTCGAAGAGGAGTAGTGGCAAGAGGTCGTGGGAGGACGTCCTCTAGAGGAAGAGGACAAGCACCTGGCCCATCTAGTACTAGGGCGGTGACTCCTCCACCGACTGAGGAAGTAGTAAGA
>NC_028645.1:41340878-41341384 GCF_001406875.1 Solanum pennellii | reverse complement strand
AATTTGAGACAGAGGAGATGGATGGAACTACTGAAGGACTACGATATCACTATTTTGTATCATCCGGGAAAAGCTAATGTGGTGGCAGATGCTTTAAGTAGGAAGGCAAGAAGCATGTGTAGTTTAGCTCACTTGCAAGCTTCTAGGCGCCCACTGGAGAGAGAGGTTCAGACTCTGGCTAATAACTTTATGAGGTTAGAAGTATATGAGAAGGGAGGATTTTTGGCCAGTGTGGAGGCGAGATCTTCTTTTCTTGACAAGATCAAGGGAAAACAGTTTGATGATGAGAAACTAAGACGAATTCGGGATATGGTGTTGCGAGGAGAGGCTAAAGAAGCAATAATGGATGAGGAAGGTGTTTTGAGAATTAAGGGAAGGGTATGTGTGCCCCGTGTTAATGATTTGATCCACACTATTCTTACAGAGGCTCATAGTTCCGGATATTCTATACATCCTGGTGCAACCAAGATGTATCGTGACCTAAAGCAACATTTTTAGTGGAGTTG
>NC_028645.1:41337267-41337594 GCF_001406875.1 Solanum pennellii | reverse complement strand
CCGATGATACCTACTCAGTACTTGTGTTTTGTACTGACCCCTACTTGTATGCTTCTTTCTTTGTCATTTGTGGAGTGCAGCAAACGTACAATCGTCTTCAACTCAACCGCAACTCTAGCCAGTCTTCATCAAGCCAGATTTCAGGGTGAGCTATTGCTTCTAGCTTGGACTGGATCTTCCTCTTCATGTCTTGATGCCTTGAGATTCCGGCATGGACTAGGTTTTTACTTATTTTAGCTTCTTAGATACTCTTAGATTAGTAATTTGAGAATAGATGTTCTTGTGGTGATGACTTCCAGATTTTGGGAATAAATAGTATTAAGTTTT
>NC_028645.1:41334640-41335666 GCF_001406875.1 Solanum pennellii | reverse complement strand
TGTAACGACCTGTTTAGTCGTTTGGAGCAGCAGAGTTAATTTCTGGAAATAACTGTCTGGGTCGACGGATCCCACGACGGACCGTCATGGGCACGACGGACTGTCGAGGGGATCTCGTTCCAAAACACTTAGATTCTAAAAATTGGGTACTGAGATCGACTCTCTGAACTTCACGACGGAATAGCAGGACGGACCGTAGTTGGCACGACGGACCGTCACAATTCCTTCCACAGAATTAACTCTCTGAACTTTGTGACGGACTTGCAGGACGGACCGTCACAGTCGTGACGGACCGTCACAGTCTCCGTAAGCCCACTCGGGTCGTAATTCTGCTGAAGTTTTTAAAGGGGCGTTTTGGACTTTTCATGCTTATAATTATAAAGTTAGTGGATTAATGTTAATAATTCAATTACTTGGGGGTTAAAGGAGATAACCTTGAAATAAATAGTGGGTTATTTTTATCATCTTTTATACTTAATTATATGACAATTAGGGTAAAAGAAAAAGGGTTTGAATAAGAAAAATAGAAAGAACAGAGAGAGAGGGAGAAACGAACGAGAGAAGGGAGAACGAAGAGGAAAACAAAAAGGCTTGGGAAGTAGATTGCTTGATCACGATTCTTCGGTGGAGGTAGGTTATGGTTTATGCTATTTCATAGTAAACTCTTAATAGCGAATGATATGTATTGGGTAGTATTGTAAAGTCTCCTATATGCTTAATTGTGTGCATGCATGATGTGATTATATAATTGTGATGAATTAGCATGATGAGGCTGTTGAATCTTAAACCTTAAAACCTCTTTGTTAATGATGATGTCTTGGCATAAAAGAAGGCTTGATGAACTAAAAGAATGAGGTTAATGGATCGGGTGTCACGAACCGACACGTAGTATTAGTGGATCGGAGTGTCACGTTCCGACACCAGGATAGTAGTGGATCGGAGTGTCACGTTCTGACACCAGGATAGTAATGGATCGGGTGTCACGTTCCGACACCAGGATATTAGATGGATCGGAGTGTCACAAAA
>NC_028645.1:41319259-41334560 GCF_001406875.1 Solanum pennellii | reverse complement strand
GGATCGGAGTGTCACGTTCCGACACCAGGATAGTAGTGGATCGGAGTGTCACGTTCCGACACAAGGATAGTAAAGAGAATGAATCTTGAAATATGTTAATATACCTAATCTAAATAACCTGTTTCCCAAAAGAGTATGGTGTGGAGGCTTGAGTCATCATAGATGTGTTTTGTGTTGTTGTAAATGATTCTTATACTTGTTGCTATCACCTGTTAAGCATTTGGTTGGTTTTATGTTATTATCTGAAATATATTGTTTTCTATTTTGAGTTGGCCGATGATATCTACTCAGTACTTGTGCCTTGTACTGACCCCTACTTGTATTTGTTTTCTTTGTTAATTGTGGAGTACAGCAAATGTGCCATCGTCCTCAACTCAACCGCAACTCTAGCCAGTCTTCATCACGTCAGATCTCAGGGTGAGCTAATGCTTCTAGCTTGGACTGGATTCTCTCTCATTCACGTCTTGATGCCTTGAAGTTCTGGCATGGACTAGCCGTTCATTTATTTTAGCTTCTTAGATACTCTTAGATTTAGTAAATTGAGGATAGATGTTCTTGTGGTGATGACTTCCAGATTTTGGGGATGATAAGTATTAAATTTTAGAATTTATTAATTGATTTCGTTAATGAGTTTTAAGTCTTCCGCATTATATTCTGTTTTATTATGGTTGAAATGTTGGGGTTTAGATTGGTTGGTTAGCTCACATAGTAGTAATTTATATGGCTTGTGAAAATGAAACCAAATATTTATTAATTTCAATGTCAAAATCTGACTCCTGCAAATAAATCGCATAATGAACGATTTTTTTATGACATTGTTTGTGGTTCATTTGCGTCAGATACTTCTGAGTTAGTTCTTTTTTGAAGTGTTTCACCAAAATTTTGTTCAACATTTTTGAACTGTTTTTCAAAAAGAGGAACAACATTTGTTATTCGTGCGGAAGTAGGTACATTCATGGGCAATGAAATATTTGTCCTTCCCTAATTTATTTTCACACTTTATCGTTCAACACTCCCACCAACTTCACCATTCTCTGGGAATTTTTCTAATGGACTTAGACATTATTCTGATTCGTTACAATTTCCATAATATTCACCACCTCTATCTGACCTAATGATTTTCACTTTCTTATCCAATTGTCTTTCAACCTCTTTAACGTACACATTAAGAGAGTCCGCTGCTTGAGATTTTTTTTCATTCAACAAATAAATAAATCCTTAACGTGGATAATCGATAAAGGTGATAAAAATATCTTTCTCCACCAAAAGATGAAACATTAAAGGGTTCGTAAATATCAGTATGTATAATTTCAAGAAGTTGAATATTCATTGTGGTACCTTTTTTGATATGCTTGGTCTGCTTTCCTTTAATGCAATCCAAACATATATCAAGATCATTAAAATTCAGATTCGAAAGAATCTCATTCTTTACTAATTTTTATAATCATGCTTTGGATACATGACCCAAACATTTATGCCATAAATAAGAAGAACTTTCATTTAGTGAACTACGTTTAATTTCAATATTTTGATGAATAGTAAGTTCGGATTCATAAAAATCATTATCGAGTTTCAATATATATAAACCATCAATAAGAACACCAGAACTATAAAAATAGTATTCTTATATAAATTAAAACATCCATGTCCGAACTTATAATCAAATCCAGAAACATCAAGTCCTGAAAGGGAAATTAAATTTCTAAAAATCGAAGGAACATAAGTCTTTATGCCTTCAATTTTAGCCTTCATACAAATTCCCATGAACAAGAATTTTTTATTACTATTATTTGCATTCGTAGTTTGGATCTAGTGAATCCTTGCAACGTAGTGGATACAAGAGTTGTTGCACCAGAATCAAGCCATCAAGTATTATTAGAAATTTCTACAAAATTTGATTTGAAATATACAAATACACTAAATGTACCTTTCTTTTCGAACCAAGCTTCACATTTCAGGCAATCTTTCAGATAGTGTCCTTTCTTTTTACATAAACGACTCACATCAGCCTTGAATTCCTTATAAGCATCCTGTGAAACTTTAGCAAGTGTTTTCTTTTTCTTTTCTTAAATTTGTGGCTTTCACTTCAAGTCCTTTACCAGCTTATTGACTCATGAGGTTAATGGAATAATCTCCTTGTTTCTTAAGTCTTGACTCCTCATGAGTAAGCACACTAGACAATTCACTAACATTTCACTTATTCTTAATAGTGTTTAAGTTAATTTTAAATGGTCGACACTCAAGAGACAATGAGTTCGGAATAAACTGAACCAAGAAGGTGTCATCCACTTTCATCCCCAAGGTTCGAAGTCTTGCTTCATGTTAGTCATCTCGATGATATGATTTTGCATGCTACACGATCCATCAAACTTCATGGTCGTGAGTTAAGTTATTAGTGTACCGGCGAGAGACTTATTAGTAAAACAAAAGCGTTTCTCCACAAACTTCAGGTATTTCTTGACACTTTCTCTTTATGAAATAGTACTCTTAATGTTGTTAACAACAGTCATTCGCATGAACATAAGGCTCAATCTGTTAGAGCGTTTTCATGATTTATGAAAAAACTTTTCATCCTCACTGCTCTTATCAGTAATGGCAGTAGGTTTGTCATTCAGCAGAGCCAAGTCAAAATTCATCACACCTAAGTGGAGATGGACTTGTTCATGTCATTTAAAGAAGTTCAGTCCATTGAACACAATAACAGGCGAAGCATGTGAACGAAGAGGAATAACTGCAAATAAATCTATGCTCACATATATGTGAATTTAGTAAAACGATAAAAGTATTATCGTAATTCTCCTTTGGGTAGATAGTATCACACACTATCATAATTTACAAGTCATTTTTTAACTCTTTAATAGGCAATTAAATACTTTTAACCAAACATGTACGACATCTTTGGATATATAATATATGTTTAATTGAAATTATTAATTTACCTAATAATTTTTCACTTTACGTAGAATTAAGATTCACCTTTGAGCAAGTTTTTTAAGTTCTAGCAACATTGAAAGTCAATTTATCTATTTATTTTTTAATATTGACATTTAATTAACCTTCATGCATAAATGAAAATTTTATGGATGCATATTTTTCTTAACCATACTAGTTTGGCCACTTTGGTGACTAACAAGCTATATGAATACAAATGCATACATAATCTCATAAAATCTTGTGCATGTGAATAATTTTAAATATTTTAGTTTGGTCACTTTGGTGACTAACAAACTATAGAAACATAATACATGCATCACTGATCATAAACATGATATGTGTAGACGTTAGTTTTCTCTAGTTTGGCTACTTTGGTGACTAACAAACTATATAAATACAAAGCACACATAATATCATAAAAATTTTGTACATGTGAATAATTTTATACATTTTAGTTTGGCTACTTTGGTGACTAAAAAATTATAGAAGCATAATACATGCATCACGTGATCATAAACATGATATGTGTATACATTAATTTCTCTAGTTTGACCACTTTGGTGATGAACAAACTATATAAATACAAAGCACACATAACATCATAAATTTTTTTGCATGTGAATAATTTTAAACATTTTAGTTTGGTCACTTTGGTGACTAACAAACTATAAAAACGTAATACATGCATCATGTTGAAAATCTGACCCAGTCTTTCTTGGAATATTGAATGCACCAGTAAATAATGAATTGTACTAATCCACACATATGCCAAGTGAAGATAAATATTATATGTGTAAACATTTTTCTTAGTTTGTCCACTTTGGTGACTAACAAACTATATCGCACTAAGTACACACATATTATTTATTACTTAATATAACGACCACTTTAATTTATTGCACAATCTAAAAGAAAACATAATTATTACATTATGAGAGAATTAAAATTTTCAGAATTTGTGCAATCTAAAACAAAACATAATTATTTATTTATTTAGGAATGGTGGGCAGTAATTACTCATTATTACCCTACCAAGGCTGATGCGGTTATATAATTTATGAAGATTATATGTTCAAACAATCCAGGCTCTAATACCACATGTAAGATTAAATACTTTATAACATAATATCAGTATCTTGAACACGATAATCTTACATAAAGATCGTTAAGGGCACATACCTGATGAGAAAGACATCATCACATGAGAAAAACAGAAGCGTCAGTTGTAAATTAATTTCTACCTCCTTGCCCTAACTTTATGTTACCACAACCATCAGTGGTAGAACTATTGTAGAGAATATGTGGTAACCCTAATGGGTGGAGGGAGGACCAATTTTACAGGTTATGATTTAATCTTATATGTCCATCAAGTAATCAATGTACGAACGAGATCTATTCATTATTAAAAATACTAATTATGGTATTACTTGGATAACAAGTTAACTCGTGTCATAAGTAAGAAATAATTAATAATAAATAATAATAATTCTTACAAGTCATAGTTAATGAGAAATATGAATTGTGAAATGTTGTAATACCAATTCTAATACTTCAGATTGATGGTGGAAGCTGTCGAACGTTGTAAGAGTAAGCCTTGTTGGGGGCGGAAGTGAATTTTCTGGTGGCTTAACTTTTTCTATTGGTTCAATGAGAGTGCCTTTGTCAATTGTCCAAAAGAAAGTGTTGATTGGAATTCCCTATGCATGATTTGATTCGCTAACAGTTTCAACTGATACCAAATAGGTATGGTACGGAAAAACCAATTCAGCATAACTTTTTATATCGCTGCCACTCATAATTCCTTGGACTTGTGCTTCCTATGGAAAAGGTGAAAGTACAATCGACTGTAGTCAAATCTTATATGTTACTTTATTTTCTAAGGAAAGTTTTTCCAGCATTTTAATTTTACCTGCAGAAGTTGAAATTGTTTTAAGTATAAAGCATGGTTATTCCCAAAATTAAAATTTTTAAGTCTGAATTTCAAAGCGTATGTAGATTAAAGAAACATAAGAGGGGAATGCTGGCAACAATATTATTCAACTTTATCTGTTTGTAAGTAAAAATAAGTATAAACATATCTAATATTCGTCGAATAGTATCGAGCAAAAATTGTACATAAATGACTAACCTATAAAAATTAGTTGTACCTATGATAAATATTTTCAGATTATTAATAAAAAAAATTAGGAGGGCCGCTTTCTATATAACGTTCTAAATAAGGAAAGTGTATAAAGTTTTGCAATTTCTTTGATACAAGAATACTGCACACAAGCTGACAATTTCTACAATACTTTCAGAGAGCAGAATTCCAGACAGTTCATATGCTTCAAATTTATTAGAAGTCAAAACCACCTAGCAAGATTATCATGATATGAATCCTGGGAAAAGAGTAATGAACAAAACTCATTCAGAAAATTTCATAAAGCCACAAACTAATTTCTTTTTTTCAACAAGGATAAGCTGGGATCTTATGCAGATAAAGCAGTTACTCATAACATAAGCACTGAAAAAAGTTCCATTGTGAATTCATGAGAATCAAGATTACATACATTTGAATAACCAACATCTATCAAAATCAACTGTTGTTATTGTACTCTAGCAAGATTATCGTGTATCAGTCTTGCTAAAAGAGAGATATCTTAATCTATATAGCTAGTTTATGGCACAAAGAATAAAATTTTATGGAATGGGCTATAGCAAGATGAATTGTTATAGACATAGAAAGGAATTATTATTGTAGTCACATGATTAATTATGGCAACAATATATTCAACCTTATTTGTTTGCAAGTAGAAATAAGTATAAACATATATAATATTCGTTGAAGCTAATAATATCGAGGAAAAAATTGTACATAAATGACTAACCTATAGAAATTAGTTGGATGTATGATAAATATTTGCAGATTATTAATAAAAAAATAAGAGGGTCACTTTCTATATAATGCTATTGCTGAGGATCTAAACAAGGTAAGTGTATAAGGTTTTGTAGTTTGTTTGATATAAGAATACTGCACATAAGCTGGTCATTTCTACAATACTTTCACAGAGCCGAATTGCAGACAGTTCATACGCTTCAAATTTATTAGAAGCCAAAAACACCTAGCATGATTACAATGGTATCAATCCTGGGAAAAGAGTGATGGACTAAAATCATTCAGAAAATTTTTTAAAGCCACAAACTACTTTCTTTTTTCAGTAAAGATAAGCTGAAATCTTACGCAGATAAACCATTTACTCATAACACAAGCACTGAAAACGGTTCCACTATGAATTCATGAGATTCAAGATTGCATGCATTTCAATAACCAATATATTTGAAAAGTCACAAACATCTGCTGTTAAATCTACTCTATCAAAATTATCTTGTATCAATTTTGCTAAAAGAGAGGTAGCTTAATCTATATAGCCAATTTATGACTCAGAGAATAAAATTGTAGGGAAGGGGCAGTAGCAGAATGAATTGTTGCACACAGAGAAAGTGATTATTGCACACAAGTTGGTAACTTCTACAATACTTTCAGAGAGTCGAATTGCAGGCAATCTGCAAGCTTCAAAGTTATTAGGAACCACGAACACCTAGCAAAATTATTATGGGAAACTATTGAAGTTTTTATATGAATTTAAAATATTTGAAATTATTAGTTATTGTGATTTATAGTACTTTTTTGACATAATTTTGCGATTAATATTTATTATTCTCTTTGTTCCAAATTATGTGGCACATATAGGTTCTCAAAAATTAACTATTTGTTATGCCTACATTTTTAACTGAATTTTTTAAATAATATATGTTGCTTTACATGTTCTAATTTATGTGGCATTAATAGATAGATTTTTTGGATGTGATATTATGTGACATTTGAAGTTAATCAATTTCTTAACATGTTTTTATATATTAGAGTCAACCATTTATATATTATATATATAGACCGATAGAGATGGGTTTTTTAAGTTGCTAATTATTGTAATTTATAGTATGATTTACGTAATTTTCATATAATATATATTACTTTTGTGTTGATCATGTGATACAAATGGAGTTTCAATAGTTAATGATTTTCTTTATATATTCTTTTTGATTTACAACATATTTTATATATTTTATATAATATCTCTGTCTCTTTATTTCAATTTATGTGATATAGATAAAATTTCGGGAGTTAACAAAATCTTTTATATATTTTCAAATATTTTGAAGCTATTAATTATTATGATTTATAATATTTTCTATAAAAAAATTTAATATATATAATGTGATAAAAGACAATCTTTTTTAAAAAATAAAACTTTAAATTCCCAAACTACCTCTGGCTACAAGCAGGCATGTTGCAACTTTGAGAAGTTATTCAAAATCTTATATAATTTTTAAAAATATTTTAAGTTATTAATTACTATGATTTATAAATTTTTAGGCGATTTTGAAGTAAAATATATTATTTCGTTCTTTCAATATATGTTGTGTAGATATAATTTCAAAAAGTAATCATTTTTATGCCTTTTAATTTTTTTGTAATTACAAATATTATATATTAAAAATAATAATAAAATAATTAAAAAGTAAAATAAAAATATTTTGCTACTCATATCTCCAGAGTCTTTCAATAAACTTCAACACGTGTGCAACATGTCTGCTAATTGTCATGTAGAAAAAGTTCCAATAAATTTTAACATGTGTGCTTATTTGACATTCAATTGGAAAATAAGGATACTTGTATAAGCCACCTAAGGGTGCAAAAATAAAAACCAAATCAGGATTAACCCAACCCCAAAATACTTCATGATCAATCAAGCATGTGTATGCTCCGAATAACCAAATTCCAGGTTTAAAATTTCAACCTTATTTTAGAGTGTAATAAAGAATATGGATTAGTATTGTTATTATTGTTCTAAACATTTTCAATATGTGTATTTCCCCTTTTACTCACCCTCATCTAATTTTATATTCCATGTCTGAAATTAGATGTCCGCTTGAATGATCTATTATCAGCATAGTTTAATTCTCATTATAAACAAAATCGACAATCTATATGATTCTATTTTATGCATATATGTCTCTCACTACTTCCTACCTTCAAAATTTTAAGTAATGTACTTTAATTTTTTAATCAGTGAAAAGTCATATTGCCTATTTTAATATTTTAATCAGTGAAAAGTCATATTGCCTATATTTTGCAATATAATTGGAGCCATTTTTTTTGGAGGCAATACCAATCACTCAAATGTTGTCTTACAATCTCAGTCACAACAAGAAAAACAATTGACTAATTTCCAACATAACACACTATTTTCCTTTTGCTTAAGTGAATAAAATGTACATATCTATAAAATTAGGCTTCAACAATTAATATATAATATCAATGTGTCACACTGATATTATATATATAAAACAAATTGTGCTATATTAGAATAGTCTAAATTTTATTCCTTCGGGGAGACGATAGAATAGTTTAAATTTGTGACATCAATTGTAGCTTAAAATTTCTCATCTTTTTTCGTAGCTTCGTACTCTTGTATCTTTCAAGCCTCTTTTGAATTATTTTTTTCGAGTCAAAACTCTTTCAGAAAATAAACTCTATGTTGCCAAAAGTAGAGCCATCCTCCGTAGACTTTGCTTATGGGATCATCATATCATTTAAGATTTAAAAGAATCATCATATTGGACACTTTAGATTGTTATGCTTGAACTATCATTGATGTATTTCTTGAAATTAGCGTCAAACACTTATAACTTGTTTTTCCTCTTGTCAATTTATCATGAACAAGAAATAAAGAGTATTGGACATTCTAAATCCGTAGGATCATAAATGCAACCCTATGTTAAGAGGAAAGAATTTACTATGGCTATAGATGCTTAAATGCAGGTACCTAATAGGCTTACTGGATTCTCTTTCAATTCAGATATCTGTTACTACACTTATAAAACACCTGCATCCTTTGTCTTGGCAATATAATTTCAAGCTTCATCTTTGTGCTTCGTGTTGCTACAAACTCCATGTATTTCACAATTGCTATTTTCTGCTCACCTTCAATTTCCCCTTCCCCATTCCTCTTTTCTTCTTTCTGTATTTGAACCAATTCTTATCTGGGAATTTGTTGTTGTAATAATCAAAGGGGGAAAGAAGTGTTGGGAAAGACAAGGCACTACCAAGAATGCCTGACAGGATAACAGCGGAAGAATACCCAAGTCTATACTTTCACTTTTCGATTTGAACCAAGAGAAGACAAACAACCACAAGCAATAAGATAGTAAGGCAGCAAGTAATTCAACCAAACAAATATAACAAGACAATAATAAACCAATCACACAAGACACCAAGATTTACGTGGAAAACCCTTCGATGTGAAGAGTAAAAAACCACGGGACCAGAAGCTCCACTATAATCACCAAGAGTTACAATATTGTTCTCCAAAATTGGCCACAAAAACAAGTGCCAAACAACGAGCAACAACAAAATAAGATTGCACCAAATCTAGAGAATTGAAGGAGCAAAATCACCAATTTCGCAGCTACTGTTCACGACAGCAAAACTGAAGCTGCAGGCCACCAAATCCAACTCTGTCAGTTCCTAATCAAAGATTGAGATGAAGATAATACGCTGTCCAAAAATCAGCTCAATCGGACAAGAAACGAAGCGGGAATTGCAATTTGAAGGTTGTTGTTAGGGCTGAATTAGTTGACTGCGAAAATCTCTCTTTCTCTTTTTTTTTGGCTGCTGAAAAACTCTCTATATGCTACTGAAAATAAGACCCTAAATAGGTTTATATTTGCCTCATAAGAATGGGCCTATGGGCAAAAATGGGTTGGTCCAAATTGGGCTTTTATTTATCCACATAGGAAGGGAAAAAGACCCATAACCCAAGTGAACTAATCAATCTTCGCTTTTGATTGTTCATAAATGTTTTGTCTCCGCAGCCTTTCATCTTCGAGCTTCTCCAACTATATACTGCCTTTTCATCTTCAATCTTCTCCAACTATTGCTGCAATTTTGAGGAATTCTTCATTAATTATCTCTCAGTGTTGCTGTTACAATTTCTTTATAGATTCTATTTTGTCAAGTTCATGTTTTCATGTGTTATTTTCTCGATTTTCTTGAACTTCAATTATGGGTCGATGACTTGATGTAGTTTGAATATGAGAAGAATCCAAAATGCATGATAAATACTCAAAGAACCATTAAAAAGCTGAAATAAATAAATTACAAACAAAATAAAATGAACCACCGAAACAAAGAGGAAACCGAGTCGTGCATTCCATGTGCAAGTCCAAGTCAGACATACCCCACTGATTTATCCGAGGCAGCACCAACAGTTACTTTGTTTGCGCCAGAAGTGCAAGCATTGTATCCTCTTATATACTCCTTTTGTTCACTTGTACTTTTCATATTTCACTTCGTGATGATAAGTTTGACTAATATTATATGTGTCATCTTAATACCCAAGCATACGCCTCAAAGCCATTACCCCAAAACCCTGGATTATAGTGATCAAACTTTAGTTTAATAATCCACTTCTTCCAAAAGGGTTTTTCATTCAGAAGTACTTTAGAGGAGTAGAATGTTAAATAGAGAGAGAAGCAACCAGATTAGATTTTATATGTCAAAGTCATGTTCATTTCGAATCACCAAAATAGAACTTTGTATATCAATGTTGGTATGGTTTTAATACTTTGTATAGAATTATATATATATATATATATATATATATATATATATTATATGTTTTGTCGGTGGATGATCGACTGATCACCTTGAACTATGTGTGACTACGGCCTATGTCATTCTATGTATGGTTTAGCTAATGGACCTTGGTTGGCCCAAGTCCATCAACAATTTGAAAAATCACGACTTTTGCTAATTTGGACTTTTCACTAAAAATAATTATTTGATCTTCCACATGGGCTTTATATCTCAACGGTGTGTACTCTCGTTGACTCTTTTTGAGTAAGATTAGTAGGCGATAAGCTCATATCGGACTTCATAAAAGTAAAGAGTTGTATCACCAAAATTTTATAAATCAATGTTGGTATGGTTTCAAAGTCGTTCATGTTATATCGTCAGAATAGGGATTTATATCTTAATGCCTGTATATTTTCAAAGTCTCTTTATTGTCAGGATAAAGATTTACATATCAATGCTAGAGTTTACTTCTATAAACTTTTTTGTTTTGAAAGTTGTTCATTTCATATAAGAAATTTTAGAGGAGTGTTGTATTTTTGTTTGTCTAGTTCTGTCAATTGGTTTCTACATAAGCTATATAGTGATGGTTAGGTTTGTATTTTTATAATATCTCGTAACTAGAATTAACTAAGAATAAGCTAAGAAAAATAAGAATAATCAAATTTGGAAATAAGCAAGGAAATCTGGAAAATTTCCAGATTTCAAAAGTGAGTTTTGGTTATTTTCAAACGGCTATAACTTCTAGCACATGAGAAGTTTGGATGAGTTCCTTATATGGATGGAATGACGCCAACTTTGCAAAATTCCGAGGTCGTATGAGGGAGATATGACTTTAGGAAGTTCGGTTGTTGGGCAAAGGAAAGTCCAAATCTGGATTTGTTAAGGGTGTTTTGGTCTTTCCTAAATCAATCATTAATTTTGTTTTTGGGATATTAAGTTGGGTTCTAAGCTGACCCCATTCAGTTTACACAATTAGAAAATAAGTTAGGGCTTTAAAAGAAAAGGGAGAAAAGAGGAGAAGGAAGAAGAAGATGCAAGAACGCCAAGAATTATTGTGCAAATTTTATCGGGGGTGATCCTATCAAGGTATGTGAGATCATTCGGTGATGGTCCTTTCACCCACACCCAATTTGTTTATATTTAGAAAGGTTTGAGTTAGTGAATGATGAACATGGAAGCTTCTTGTCGAAATATTGTGGAATCTTGTGATTGAATCGTAGTTCATATCTTGTAGTTTTAATCTATGTTTCCGGACTGTTTTTGGGTCTAATTTGTTGGGTAATGAATTATTTAGTGATCCCTAGTGTTTGGGGTGGGATCCATGGGAGTTTAGAAGAGTTAGAACTGAAAATTGGAGGAGAAAAGTCGAAATCGCGTCGGACACTCCTTAAGGCGTAGCGCCTGCAAGGCAGACTCTGTCTGACAGGACCTGGCGCAGCGCGCCAGCCAAAGCTCCCCAGACCATTATCTGTCCGACAGGCCCTAGCGCCCCGCGCCTCTCGGAGCTCCCCGACCCCCTGGAGACTTCGTTCTTTTCCTATCTTTTCGTACTAGTTCCTAAGTGATGTATCTCTCATTCCTAGTTGATTCCAACACTCTTGAGTACATCTAACATCATGAAATCATCCATAAACATGACATAATGATCCTTGAATCCATAATTCAATTCAAGGGAAGCTACGATCAAAGTCAAAGAAGTTAAGAGTCAAAATCTAAAAGTTAAGAAGCAAGTCAAAGCGAGTTCTTAAAGTTTTCAAAGTTCTTAGAGTCTTACTTAAACGTTTTTAATTCGTTTTAAGGCTCAAGTTTGAGTTAGGGAAAATAGTAAAGTTTGAGTTGATTCCTCAAAAAGGTATAAAGGAACTAACTATTCCCTAAGAGTTAAAGTTTCAAGTTAAGTAAGAACAAGAGCTGAGTTCATTACTCTAAATTTATAAAAGTCACTAAGTATTCCATAAAGGCTGAGAAATGTTTTTGCCTCTAAGTTAAAAAGGAAACTAAGAAATTCCAAAAGATTTTTGAACTAAGGAGGGGAACTTTGTTTCCAAAAGGAGCTTTTTTAAAGCTAAAGGTGTTCAACAAATTATCTAAACCCAAAGAAAAGAAAGTTTTATTAAAAGTATGAGCTAAAGTATGTTTTGTGAGTAGTATTGAGAACCAACGTGGGGATTAGAGTTCATATTAACTCAAGTCTCCATGTAAATCATGAAGTCATCATGTGAATTGACAGATCATACTTTTTAGACGATCATGTAAGTTTATCTAGTGGATCCAATAAGCAATGTAAGGTCCTATATCGATAGCAAGGTATAGGGTAGTTCTGGCAGCGTGGGCAAGACGATGTATCACCACTTAGGCTCATAGTGGTGGTTGTCGGTTAGAGAATCTCCCACCAAAGTTATATTACTTTTATATATAAGCAAGTTGTTTTTGTTATTGCATTTCTTTAACAAACTGAATTGTGTTACTGTTTTATAAGCTTTATATATATCACACATGTGTTTTAAACTTCTTTGCATGCATATCTTTTGAGTTAAGTATTTGAACAGCGCCAAGATAAATTCATCTAATTCCCTCCATCTTAAGTCGTCGTTTAGCTTTCCAACTCGCATACTCGTACATTCAATGTACTGATGCCAGTTGACCTGCACCGTTTTATGATGCAGACGCAGGTACCCAGGATCTGCACGCAGCCCGTCGTTGATCCAAACCGAGCTCTAGAGTTAGTGGTGAGCCTCTTTGCATTGTGGAGAGCATCTTTTTCATTGATTTATTAGTTTAGCTTTTAGGATGTTGTGGGGTTTGTCCCAACATCCCTCTCCAGTCAGTTTAGAGGCTTCGTAGACAATAGTATTTCATTTTGGATTTTGTTTCAATTATTGAGACTTACGTGCCATTTTGGCCAGATTTATTATATGAAATACTTTCCTTTAAACATGATGTATTTCACTGGTAAGTTGAGTTTAATCTTTCTCTGAGTTAAGTAAGTCAGGACAAGGGTTCGCTTGGAAGCAGCAACGGTCTCCGAGTGCCAGTCCCACCTATGGTATTGGCTCGGGGCATGACAATTTCTAATATGTTAATCTTCCTCTTTCTTCTTTATTGCCTTGCTCTACTTCCCTCCCTTTTTTTTAAATATCTTTTGTTTGTTTTCTCCGAATGTTATTGCATTGTTTTTCCTTATCAATTGACGTATTTTCTTCGTTATTGTATTCCTTTCTTCGTAAAATATCTTTATTTGTTACACTTAGGAACTCTCTAGAACATTCTCATTACCTTTGTGAAGTAGTGTTACACTTTAAGCTCCCTAGAACTCACTTGTGGATTACATTGGATATGATGTTGTTTTTTTTAATTCGTTTCAATGATTAATTTAATTAAATATGCAATTTTCAATTTTTAGTAGTATTTTTGGGTCAAAATCTGAGTTTTATTGGAGTAAGCCCCTGCTTCGACTGAAGTTAAAATTTCCAGTTAGTGATTAGTGAAAAAAAGGATTTTAATATTGAAGTTGAGTTCTTAGTAATTTAGGATTTTTAACTGGGCTTTTTTGGATAATGACGATATAGATTAGTATATGAAAGAGGAAGACATGTAAGCAATTACTGTGAAGTTGATGAGTAGCAAATATTTTATACTTTGTTTACATGATAAGTGAGTTCCTCATATGAAATATGCTTCCGGAGATACATAATGAGAGAGATTGAATTTTCTCTAGGTTCAATATTGCGAATGGTCTGCTTATGGCTTGGTATGTGGCGTCACAATGATTGTTTTTCTAGAACTCTGAGGTCTGAAGGCCTTGTTTGGCTGCCACATGTTAATGGGGACCCACATTCCACTTGCATTTCATTACATTTCCTTTTCTCTTTCATTTTTTTACTTTATCTTTTCCCTCAAATTTTGTAAGTTTCAACATGGCTGTTTTTTTGCCGTATTCAAAATAGTTTAATGGCAGTTTGGTCATTGCAAAGGACACAACAAAATTGCAAAATAAACTTGCTTAGAAAGTTTGTACTTCTTGCTTTGTTATTTGGACCTAGCAAAAACTCCTTGAAAAGTCCATCATTTTCTATAAAATTACAAACCATGCATGCCATTAAGAATATGGTGGGTCCTACATTTTTATTTTTATAAGACATGGGTTCCATATTAAGTATTTATTACTTTTATGCCCGTCATAAATGTATATTTTCCCTATTTAATATTATTTATCTGTTATTTAAGAATATATTTTTTATTTTTATCTATTCATTTTCATATATCAAAAAACATGGACAATACCAACAATTTTTTTTTAAAAAAACCACTCTTTTAAATTAAATTACACAATATGCCTTATAAAATATAGAAACGACATATATTATTCGAAAATATGTAAAATATACTATAAATCATATCATTGGTTATTATTGTTATTATTATTATTATTATTATTATTAAAAATACAAGTTAAAAATAAAAAATGCATATAAAATATTTAATTTATTCTCAAAATTTATTCAGTGTCACATAAGTTAAAATAGAAAAAAATAGCATACATAATTAAAAATTACATAAAATATATTATAAATAATAATAATTAACAATTCAAATATCAAAAAATTATACTAAAAATTCATTGTCTTTATAAATTCAACCTACATTACATAAATTACATACATACATATATATATATATATATATATA
>NC_028645.1:41135752-41318937 GCF_001406875.1 Solanum pennellii | reverse complement strand
TATATATATATATATATACTAGACACAACTTTGCAATATGCACCATAATTTACGAGTAAGTTTTTATCCTGTTACCTTAATTATTCATTTTTGGCTGCTATCTTTTTAAATATGCTTGAAAAATCTATCTCAACCTACTCCAACAAGAGTAAAGGATACATATATACAACTGTTATGAAAAATTAACAATCAATAACCCATAATTAAATAGCATTTAATTGATAAAAAAAGGCACAAATTAGCTATATTAACAGACAACAAACTATTAATTTTTTTTAAAATTTTTCTTGTGAAACTAAACACCGCACACTATTCAATTCAATTAGCATAACTAGACATATAAATCTATGTTATCCACTACAAGGGATACCTTTTCAAAAAATTTATACTTTATGTATCCAGTCACTTATCATAGGTAAACAATTAATTAAATTATCTTTTATCACATGATTGAATTTTCATCACTTGGATGAACAAACGTGTATACAATGCATACATATATGTGTATTCATTCACTAAAAATGTAAACATTGAATCGAACAATCTTTTATCACTTGAATGAATATTTAATCATTTGAATGAATAATCGTGTATACAAAAATTCCTGTATGCATACATGTGCATTCATTCACTAAAAAGACTGTATACATTCCAGATTCTTTCTTTAGTGTGTAAGTGAGGATTGCACTTTGAAATTAAAATGCTTAGTTTTATACAAGTCAAAGTTATTCAAAGTTAGACGATTCATCACTTTCGATAATCCTTCTCCTTCTAGCAACCTCAACTAGAACAACTCTTTTCTGATTTTTTGTATCAGCAACACCAACCGTTTCACATTATCTACCTTTAAACTTATCCTTACTTCGAATCAGATACTGCGAAGAACTTGCATGACTACAATTTGAAGTTTTGGATGGAGATTCAACAAAATTAGAATCAGAATCTCTTTTTTTTAGGAATAATTCTTTAAATATTTTTCTTAGCCATGACAATTGATAGCCACAATTAATTACTATCTCCTTAATTTTCGCCTAAATATAACAACTATCAACTTGAAAAATTAAAAAACTAAGAAATAAGTTAACACGTCTCGAAGAGCTTGGGATAGGAATCAATAAAGAAACGATCCAATTAATCACGATACAAAATGAGAATCGTATGGATACAATTTTGCCGACAATATAAAAAATGAAAACTTACGGATCTTCTAGAGAAGATATAACATTAATTTTTAACACTTTCGTTTAAAAGGATTGAAGAAGAATGATCAAAATGTTTACATTATCAATAAATATTCACGAATCAAAGAAAATGTGCATATGAGAAAGTGGAGAAAAAAAAGGAAAAAAAACGTCCCAAAAACTGTAACATATTGTCATTAATTTAAAAAATAATTAATATAAAATTAAATTATTTCTCATATATTAATGTGGGCCATAAGGGACAAAATATGTCAATTTTTATTTTAAAATGTCTTTTTTTATTATAAAAATAAAAAGAGGCCATATGTTTCCAATTAATTAAAAGAGAGTACATGTTGTGTCATTTTTTCCTCCAATAATGGGTTGAGTTGGACAGGCTCCATGGGCTAGGCCCGTGCACCGCACAATTGTCATCTGGAAAGGAAAATTCTTCAACTTGATTTTACAATGGTGACGACGACGGATGCACAACGGAACGAGCCGACTTTGAAGCTATCGGAACTTTTAACGCTAAATTATACAAACTAAGAATCACGAAAGGACACAAATCCATTCTGGTTAATGCCCACACTCAGAGCCTGTTTGGCTCAGCTTAAAAGCTGGTCAAACTGACTTAAAAGCTGGTTTTTGACTTATTTAACTGTTTGACAATACTCAAAATAACTTATTTTAAGTTAAAAAAAAAACTTATTTTAAGCCAAAAGTTAAAAGCTGGGATAGGGGTGCTTTTTTTTTTTTTTTAGCTTATAAGCTGTTTTAAGTTGACCACATTTTTATCTTTTTTCCCTTAATATTTTTGTACAATCTCCAAATTACCCACATAACCCTAACATCTCTTTCTTCCATTTTTCTCCTTTCACGTTTGGCATATCAACTTCAGTACTTTTATCCAAACACATAACTGCTTATTTTAAAAATAAGTTTCAGCACTTCCAAAAGTACTTTTTTAAAGCTGCTTATATTAAGCCCATCCAAACGGATCCTTATTTCCCCAAGTTCTTTAAAGTTAAAGGCAAATTTGAAAGAATTAATAAGTGAAGCGTAGGATAAAGAAAAACTCTATTATGCGCCTTTGTTGAGAATAAGTTGAAATAGAGTCCATAGGGATTTGTGTACAGAATTGGCTCCACTCGAAAATACTGTGTTCATCTTTAGGAAGAAGACAAATCTAATAAACTTCTTTTTCAGAAATGTAAAATCATAAATAAAAATAAAACTTTGTTAAATGGAATATAAAACTTAATATATTTGTTTACAAATATTCATTGTATGGAGAGTAGTGGTTTATTTTAGCTGCTAAATAGAAACTCTGTTCGTGTGGTTGGATTACAGTTGTGTACAACCTGGAATCATCCTTTAGTTTTTCCTGTTTTAATAAACAATTCTTTCAATTTCGTTCAGCGACAAAATACTGACCCGGTAGATATGGATGGCATGCAACTTGTACTTCTAATTTCATTTATGTTAAATAAACCACATGAGATGTACAATTGAATACGTGAATTCAACTTCAATATTTGTGCATTTCAAAATTCGCTCCCAATGCTTATGAAGTTAGAAAAGTAGATTGAAAATATCTAAAACGGAGTTGAAACATTTAATTTGTCTTCTAACTATTTTACTTATGAATCACTTTTTTTCGTAAATTTAGCTAAAATGACTGAAACTACCTTTTACTACGTCATCGACGATATTGTTTGTTATGTTTATTCTAATAAACTCCACTATTACAAGTGACAATCTTTACTTATATATGTTATTCAAAAATACTGATCCCTCACCTCTCTACCTTATGTAAAGATGACTACGACTGAAACTACACCTCAAGACTCATATAACCTTATGAAGCATGCACATCCAAGTTATTACACTTTGCTTTATCTACATTATTGTATTTTAGAGAATAATTTTAGCTTGATTTGTGTTCTTCCATGATTTATAAATTTGATATTGCTTATTTACAGGGTGATGCCTTCTTATTATCAAGATACCACGATCCTAGCTATTAATTTGATTACACCTTTGTCTTGAGGTTTAATGGGATTGACAATACACGTAAAAGATCACCAACTATCATCCTAATTTTGATTGGATGATTATATAAGAATATTTACTATTGAAAACACATTTCATGTTTACAATGCACTTTGGTTTGTTATAGTGATCGACTAAATTTTACTGTGGCTGCAAAACAAGAAAAATCTAAAGGTTATGAAGTAGAGGTACATTAATCATCTCTTTAGCATTTGTAATATGTAAGAGAAAAAATCGTTATAATATTTTTTGCTTCTTATCCAGAAGAGTTAATACCTCAGATGGTCATTCAACTTTGCACTATTCTCTCAGAAAGTCACTCAACTTTCAATTTTCCCTCAAAAGTCACTCAACTATGCACTCTTCTCTCAGAAAGTCACTCAACTTTCAATTTTCCCTCAAAAGTCACTAAACTATCCACTCTTTCCTCAGAAAGTCACTCAACTATCCACTCTTTCCTCAGAAAGTCACTCAATCTATTAAATTATTTTTAATTAAAATTTATTGATATTAATTATTTATATAACAAACCAAAAATTTTAAAAAATAAATTAAATCATTTAGTGATCCACCCACCTAACCCGACCCATTAAAAAATATGATATGACCCATTTTATTTTATCTTTAATCCTAAATTAATCCCTCTCTTTAACCTTGAATTAGGATTAGATTAATTTAGGATTAAAGATAAAATAAAATGGGTCATATCATATTTTTTAATGGGTCGGGTTAGGTGGGTGGATCACTAAATGATTTAATTTATTTTTTAAAATTTTTGGTTTGTTATATAAATAATTAATATCAACAAATTTTAATTAAAAATAATTTAATAGATTGAGTGACTTTCTGAGGAAAGAGTGGATAGTTGAGTGACTTTCTGAGGAAAGAGTGGATAGTTGAGTGACTTTTGAGGGAAAATTGAAAGTTGAGTGACTTTCTGAGAGAAGAGTACATAGTTGAGTGACTTTTGAGGGAAAATTAAAAGTTGAGTGACTTTTTGAGAGAATAGTGCAAAGTTGACTGACCATCTGAGGTATTAACTCTATCCAGAACTATACATACTAAAAAAGGACTAAATTGATATTTTCTGCTTCATTACTGAATTAAATTTTATGAGACATTTAGTAATCTAACTGACAAATTGCCTTCACATGAGTCTTGCCTGAATTTCATTTACTTTAGGTTGCTGGAATTACAGCAGCTTTTGGTCTTCCCTTCAGTGATGTTACAGCCGAAGCCAAACATGCATCAGAAATGATTTATTTGTTTTCATGTTGCGACTTCAGACCTATAACACCTCTAAAACAAACTAGGTGAAACTAGATACTAACATGTGTGTCATGAGGTTATAAAGTCCTAAAATGGTTAATAATAGTGTTAGAAACAAGTTTTAGGAGTTTGAAAAAGTTTGGAAGTTAAGCGTCCAAGACATCCGGAAACTAGTCGAAGTTGAACTAGTGTGTCGTAATATTTTGTAGTGGGTTTTTGGGGTACTGTTTGAGGGTGAAATTGAGTATCGAAGGTTCCTACTCATAGCATGACATGTAAAGGGTCGAAACGTCCGAGAACGACGCCCCAAGGACCAGCCTAAGGTCCCCAAGGAGGACCCAAACATGCGCCAAAAAAGCTGCCGCGCCAGCCAAGAATTGGCAGTGGCTGCGCGACACTAAGAAAGGAAAAATTTGCCCTGTTATGCAGGGACATCGCGAACCATTTTGTCTCAAAATTTTCTAGAACCAATAACTGAAAGTTCCTCCGCGACGCGCAGTGACCTCCTAGTTTTGGTTGCGTCGTTTTTAAGTCAAATTTGAATTGTTTAAAATGTCCATTAAGTGCAGGGATCTTTTCTATAATTCGGGGATGACTTATCGGTGGTTATTAAGTCTTTTTAAACCCCTAAACTCACCAATCAAAGCTAAATCTTCAACTCAAAACAAAACCTCTCCATTTCTTCCCTCCGAAAAACCTCCATTGATGAAGCTTTGAAGCTCCAAGGAAGAAGACTGATTTTTCAAGTTTTTCTCCATCAATTTCGTGGGCTTTGCTATACATAAGGTATGATGTTTCATCCTTGGATTCTCTTTCATTCAAGGAGTCAATTTCAATGATTTTCAAAGATGATCAAAAACATGAATTCTCCTATTTTGTATCTAGCCATGAGTTCTTGCATAAAATGTTTTGAATAAATGAATTATAATTGAATTGATGTTAATTTGATGATTTTAGAATAAAAGCTCCATGAACCCATGCAAACCATGCAATCCTAGTTTTTACTATATTATGGGTAATTTGATCACGTCTTTATTGTATTGATTTATTATATAATTTGATGTAGGCTATTGAATTATGAAAGAAACATGTTAGAATTGTATGTAGGCTGTCTTAAATTGATAAATTCAAATTGTTTTATCTTGGGTTCATTGTATATTGTGATTATTGGATTGAATTGGTTATCATGGATATTGGTAAGAGCCTAGGTGTATTGAGTTGGGTGAATTGGCTATGGATTAGAGTTGTGAGATTGGAATGGTGGTATGTTTACCTAAATTTCTCTACATTGTATAGTATAGGCCTTGAATTATGATGATGTATGGCACGGTCCACTTATGGCAGCGGTGCTTATGTGCTACACTTGTGAATAATGTGGCCTCGTCGACATTACTTTATGAATTGTGAAACAATGTGGGCTCGTTGGATTACTTTATTAATTATGATATTATCATGCTATTGCTTGAATATGTGAGTATTATGAAGGTCTTGATGACTCATGTGTATATGTGAAGTCAAAGTATGTGTTCTTCTAGTTGATGATAAGTGATCATGAATGGGCTATAGTGATGTCTCGTATGTGTAAACTTGATGTTGAAGTGTGAATATTCTTAGTTGACTATATGAACATTATGATGTGTTATTTTGATGATTCTATAGAAGTGTGTAGGTTGACTTGCAAGTATACTTAGTTGACCCTATGTGTTACATGAATGATATTGAACAGGTGATAAGATGATAATGAAGTGTGTCGTGTTTAGGTAGACCTATGTCCCTTACTTGATACATGAAGAATGTGAATATGAATCCTTGACTTAGTAGACTAAAGAACCTTTGTCATGAATGTATATGTATGAATTAAATATGATCCTGAATATAACAAAGAAGGTCATTTATGTGGAACCTTTTAGAAAGAAGGTTATGATATCCTTGAAGTTGAAAGTTGTAATGGTATCCTTCTCGTGTGAATAGTGGACTTAGGGTTGGTTGGATGGAACGACATGAAATCATCCATAGGAAATTCATTGAGCTATCTTAGTAATCATTGTAAGGCATCCTTAGGGGACCCTCTTTTGTAAGGTGTATTGTGATTTTGTTATGAACAAAATCTGGTACCTCTTCATATGCTCCTTTATTGAATTACTCTATGAGAACAAAGGCTAGCACCGAGTGAGTATGCTTGGGGAGTGGCTCTAGTTGTAAGATGAGACTAGAGTATAAAGAAACCCTTGATATTCTTTAACCATGTGCCTACATAGGTTGTGTCCTAGTTCTACCATTAGCAAGTAGAACACCCTTTGTCGGAGTAGGGTTGACTCTGGATTCCATGCCTAGCTAGTATGGTCTATGTCGGTTATTGCCTATTCTTATCATGTGGGATACATGCTAGTGTTGGATAATTTCTTATGAAGTTTAGGTAGTGGAGTGAGACGCTATCTAGACATTGCACGAGTAGGTTTTAAGATGTTAGTATGTAGGTTCCCTAGGTCTTCTCCAATACCATTATGTGAATGTACTTAAGTGTTGAATCTCTCCTAAATGGTTTAATGAACCTAATGACTTAATTTAAATGCATGTTAATGAAAAGGTACTTATCTAGAGTAGCCTTAAGGATTGCTTAGGTAGGTTTGGAGAGGGTGTATGGGCTTTCTCTTCCTTTTTTTTTTTTTTACTTAGGTGAGTCTTAGATTAATTCTAGGTATGGAGTTAAGTGTATGAAATGGGAATAATCTTATCTTAGGTAATCTAAAGGATCACTTTGGTGTGTGTGAAGGTATTGTATGGGTGGTCTCTTCATAACTCACTCAAATGAGCCTTAGAATTACATTTGGTAGGAGAGTCTCATGGTTATGTGATTTGAAGTGATCTTGATGCTATAGTGTAATGTGACTATATGTGATTATGTTGACTTAATGTGATCTCTTATACTTGTATTATGAAGTTTTAAAAGAGCATGTTTTATACAAATGTCCTTTTATCATAGTTTTAATTTCATGTCACCATACTTAGTACATTATAATGTACTAATTCCATATATTTTGTCTATCTCTAAAGGTATAGGTGACATTTGAGAGGAGTCTTGAAGTGGAAACTTGGATTAGTGTTCATTTAAGCAAGAGTTGGTATATTCTCACTAGATTCGAGGACATCATGATGTTTAGATTTCCTTATTGAAAGTGTTGTAATAGACTTAGCTATTTTCTATATGTTGAAGTATGGCTCATGTCCTAATATATTCGTATATCTAAGATGGCGACTTTGAGACTTAGTCTTTAATTATATTTTTCTATAAAAGAGATATTTTGAAGTATTACTATTTCTTTTGAAAAGTTTTAATTTCGCACTACTTTTCATACATGTATGCAATAAATGATGTCAAAGGGTTTGTACAAGACCTCCGAGAGGTCAAGTATGCTCTGTTGCGATTTGAGTGTATCATATATTTTAGGGTATACTCTCGGGTCGTGACAAAGTTGGTACAGAGCATATGAGGTTGTTCTTATGCACTTATGTTAAGAATGAAATGCATAATGTTGGTTCTATATAATGTTTCTCTTATATGATGTTGGTTTCATTTGATGAACATGATATTGGTCTAAATTGCTATGTGTGACGATGACTACACATGATGTTATGTTATATGAGGTAAAAACATTATGTATAGTCTCTTTTCTAGTTTACTTGATTATGTGGGGTTATGGGGCTTCACATGAGCATTGCACTTGTAGACTTGGGTTGGGATCGTGAGTAAGGATCTTGCATGTTTTGATGATATGAACTCTAGAACATGAAATATTGATATGACTTATGATGATGTTATAATTCTTGAATATGAATATGAACATGTCTTAATGTTGTTGAGATTATTAACACATGTATGCTCTTTTATGTGCATAAAGGCTTTCAAAATGACTTAGGATGTCTTTAAAGAAAATGTCTCTTTGTGCATGTCTTCAAATGGTTTTAATTGCATATGTTTCCATACTTAGTACATGTGGTTTGTACTAATCCATATTCTTTATAATTCTACAAATATGTAGGTTCGGGGCATTTAATAGATTCAAAGCCATTTGCAAGGAAGACTTGCATAATTTTCCAAGTTGTTGGTGAGTCCTCAAGTCCGAGGATGATGCCACTTTTCTAGCTTTACTAGTATTGACTATGTCTAAGACAATTGTTCTTTCCTTTTCTTTTCAGACTTTGTTGTAAGCCTATATGAGGCATATTGTAATAGTTTTACGGCTATGCCCAAACTTTGTAATCCTCTAATTAATGGTTATGTGTGAGACAATATTATTAGACTATGTTGATGAATTTGACTATGTTGCTAAACGAGAATTCTATGTAAACTGCATATAAGAATAAATGAGAATTCTAAGTATACTTCATTATAAAAGTTTTAAACATTCCGCATTTTCTCTACCTATGATATGCCATGATGTATGCTAAGGGATAGTCTAAGGCTTCTTAGAGGACGAAAATGCCGATTACGTCTAGGGGGTGCTCCCCGGTCGTGACAAACCTGGTATTAGAGTATGAGGTTGAGTAATCTTAGGATTGATGTCTAACTAAACCATGTCTACGTAAAGTCTTGTTCATAATTATGAAGTGCTCTACACTTATGAATGAGAGGCTATGTGATGCTTAGGAAATTCTCATCTTATTGGTATTCCTATGTCGTGCCTCAAGAGTCTTGACTCTATGTATACTTTCATTTAGCCCTTTTCTTGTAGTTATAGGCTATGACTACTATAAGGGCAGACACAAGAAGAGTTGAAGAGGAGATTGCTAATGCGGAAGCTCCTCCCCAAGGCAACAAAGCTCCTCCACAAGGCAATCAAGCTCCTCCTCAAGAACAAGCTCTTCAAGGTGACCGAGCTCCGGTCAATCCTCCGGCTATGAAGGATGGAAAGATAAGTTCGGCTTTCCTAAGTTTTTCTAGAGCTATAACTACTCAAGCTAAAGCCGTAACTATCCAAGTTCAAGCTATGACAGCTCAAGAAAACCGGGAAGTTGGACCCCGTGTGAACCAAAATGCTAGTACCATGACTTCTCACTTGAGGGACTTCACTAGGATGAACCCTCCAATGTTCTTTGGGTCTATGGTGAATAAAGAAACCCAAGACTCTGTTGATGAGGTCTGCAAGATCTTGTATGCTATGGGGTGAGTTCAAATGAGAAGGCCGAGCTAGCCGCTTATCAACTCAAGGATGTGGCTCAAACTTGGTATATTCAATGGAGGGACAATAGGCTTTGAGAGCGGGTCTCATAAGTTGGGAAGTCTTTAGGAGGGCATTTCTTGATAGGTTCTTCCCAAGGGAGAAAAGAGAGGCAAAAGCAGAAGAGTTCTTCAACCTTCGTCAAGGAGGTATGAGTGTGCTAGAGTACTCTTTGAAATTCACTAAGTTGTCTAAGTATGCTTCTTCTTTGGTGTCTAATCCTAGAGATGAAATGAACCGTTTTGTGACGGGTGTGTCCGATGATCTTGTGGAAGAGTGTCGTTCGGTGATGCTTCATGACAACATGGACATTTCTCATTTGATGGTGCATGCTCAACAAGTTGAGGAGAGTAGGCTTAAGAGGAAGATTAGGGAGGCTAGGAAGACAAGGTCTTAGAAGGAGGTACTTCTAAGGGTAAGTTAGAAATTCAAGACAAGCCTAAGTTCAAGAAGAAGTTATCCAACCAAGTTCCTTCTAATTTTCTTAAGGCTCGTAATGATAGGGTGTCTAACCCTAGATCCCGAATGGGAAGAGGTGGTGATTCACGAAGTGAGAAACCTACTTGTACCAAATGTGGTAATAAGAAGCATGTGGGTGAATATCTAGTTTCCCACTCTCTATAACTCATAAAAGCAGATTTTTTCTCCCCAAACAGATGACGCACAGGTATGTAACAACCCACCCTCATATTGAAAATACTACTTTACTAAAACATAACATTTTTCATAGGGAAATTCATTATTTTCTTTGAACAAACATTAATCGCAAATACAACATCTTTGAATCTGCTCTGCTATTTTCGAAATTGTATGCTATCCCTTTATTAATTTTATCTTTCATTACCACGGCTACTTGTAGAATTACTCACGGTATTCTGAAAGTGAACAATATGTATCACATTCCAGATGGAATATTGCCTAAGAGTACAGGCCCACTCACATACTTTGTTCTTCTCCTTGCGGCAACAATAACAGTCCTCTGGCATTTGTTATTACAGTTTTCCCATAGATGTGTTACTTCTGACCTTAAGCTTGCGCTCTTTACACCTTACTGCTACCCTCCTGTATGCATCACAGTCACACCAACTCTGCTTCACAGTCCAGAGGGAAAATTTCATACAAACTAGCATGTTGAGGGCACTAATCGACTTTCTTACATCACCTTGAGGCAAGAATTATATGGACTATTGGTTCTTCTTGTTACCTTCAATCCCCTGGCAATTATAAAAACAATCATTATAATATATAAATATATCTGTTACTGCTAGCTGGTTATCCACATGTTGCATCTTACTGATAACGTTTTTTATGCATCAAATTACTGCCAATTCTTGCAGACTATTACCCTACTCTACCCTCATCAATGGTACTAATACATATTTACCCACGGAGTTAACATTGTTGCACTCATCTCCCCATGTACCTGCACTCATCGAGATTCAGACAATATGACGACTGAGCCCCAAAGACTGCTGTGAACAAACTGCATCACATGTTTAACGTCTTAGTAGGAGTTATCACACTGGTCGCCTGACTTATTATCCTCAAAGTTGCCACTATGCATTTCTGGGTCTTTATGAGCTCTCAGGTTCTTGTGGTCATATTCATGTTGGGAGACACGGCCAAGACGACATTCAGGCCAATAATATTCTTATTTATGATGCACCCATTTGATGTATGCGACCATGTTGAAACTGATGGAGTTCGTGTAAGAATCATCCACTTTAATGTAGATCTTTAGATACCATTTGGATTTGTATACTAAAGGATCTTTTCTGATTCTTGGGTTACAGATGATTGAAGAAGAGATGAATATATTGACTACAGTTCTCCTGAGATACGATAGCCTGAAGATCATATATCCCAACAACGTCTTATCTACAAAGCCCATAAGTTACTGCTATTACAGTACTCAACTGCTAAGAAAAAACCCCATTGACGAAAGAGAAAATAACAAGGTATATACAACTATTCATCTTCCATTGATCAAATTTAGCTGTTTCCTTTACGGATCTCTTGCGGTATAGTGGTTGACCTACTCTTTTATGATGCTCAACATAAGAATACACTCATCTTAGTAGTCTCTCTACACACAAATCAACCGTACTGACTCTTTTTCCAGAAATAGTAATGTTGGTAAAATAGACTGAACAGAACACTCTCTTTTGACTTGCTTCTCAGCTTAAGCAAGAAACCAGTTACTCCTCTGTTTCAATTTGTTATTCTTACTTTCCTTTTGTGTTTGTCTAAAAAAACATCTCTTTCCTTTTTGCAACTCATTAATATCAACTTTCCACATCACAATTCTTTAGACCACAAGATTCAAAATTATTCTTAACTTCCTAAACAACAAACAAATTGAAATGAAATGAGTAATATTCTTCCCCATATAATAATTTATGGTGTGTGCTCTGTGTTGGGTGGTCTTGGGCCTTCTCAACCCAAAAGCTAGCTCAAAGGTTGAGGCTTTCCCTCACACTTATAAATTGACCACCAGCCCCTTCCACTTCCGATGTGGGATAACCCAACAATCTCCCCCTTCACACATCGGGCCTTCGGCTGGAGAGAATGACAACCCAGTTCCTCCCAGTGGGCTGAGACTTGTTGACAACCTGGGCTCTGATACCAATGTTGGGTGGTCTTGGGCCTTCTCAACCCAAAAGCTAGCTCAAAGGTTGAGGCTTTCCCTCACACTTATAAATTGACCACCAGCCCCTTCCACTTCCGATGTGGGATAACCCAACACTCTGTACTGTTGGGCATATACAGAACAAAAGTTATTATTGGTAGCCAGATCCCTCAGTTGTGATGAGGGATATTTAAGACTTAAACAGGATAAGATGGTCAGCATGGATTACAAACACAATGAATTTACAAGACATGGGAGAGAGGTGGGAAAAGACAGCCCATTTAGTTTAGGAAATGCTTAACATATTCAGAGGGCTAGATATTATGTATTGTATGCTCCCTCTCGATGTCAATGTTCGTAATATGCCACAGTTTTCGTCGAGCAGTCTCTTCTAGCTGGACTTATTGTGCATAATCGATGATTGAAGCGTCTACTCATCTGATAATCCTCGTCAGTGACCATTAATGAAAGGTGAGTTTGTTAATGAAGCATTGTAATTTTGAAAATTATATATGAGTTCCGATGGTAAAGCAGTTTTGATCAGTTAATATTTGGGGAATTATGTACATATTGAGCTGGTCTCTCTTTTAGTAGAAAACTAATTAAGCTATTTGGTTTGATACAAGTCAATATAAGTGGAATCCAAAGCCGTTATGATCGGGCCAAACACAGACAACTACTAAAGAAACATATACCAAATTATTGTGTTCATATTGTTGCGTGTTGTATAAATAATACCCCCATGAAATAGTGAGGGCAGCACTACTGTAACTTCTAACGGTGGTATCATCACTTCACCATTTTTATGGAATTTATGGTTATCTTGACTAAGTTACATTTATAACAAAGACACCGCCAAAAAACACAATGAACAAGTAAATTACTCAAGCGTAAGTCGGAAATATTTAGGAATCTATAATTGGAGATCCATAATGAAAGAGTTGGTTTTGGTTCTCGTGGAATCAAACTATATAGTTGATGAATTAGCATGAATATTTGGTAGGAAGAGGTTTTGGTTCTTGTGGAATCAAACTAAATGCAAGATGAATTAACATGAATATTTGGTAGGAAGATAATAGTACAAAACAAAAGTCAAAGATAGTATCTTAGTAGGTGAAATTTAGGCAAACCATAAAATGGTTTCATATTCTTAACCTTGACAATTTTGACACATAGTGATGTCATGAATGATATAAATAGGATGAATTTATTCCTATAAATAAGTAGCTCTTAATTTTTTTTCAAATCATCCTCTCGCATTCCTTCTCACCTTCTAAGGCATTTGTGTTCTCTCTCTTGTAATATTTCACTTGTATTCTTTGTAGAGTGAAACAAATATTGGTGCAGTTGTTCTTTGGTGGACGTAGGATCATTTTGATCCAAAACCGCGTTAAATATTGTTGTTCTTCCTTGTTCTTTAGTTTCACGTTTTCGCTAACAATTGGTATTAGAGTCAAGGTTCTGTCTGAGTATACTCTGTGGTTGCAGCATAGTCTGAACTTCCACATTAGAAAAGAATTACTTCGGTTTTCTGTAGTTCCAAATACATTGTAGTAGAAAAGGAAGAGCAAGTAAAGATGAGTTCCATGAAGTTGAAATTGATAGATTTAGTGGGCGCAACAACTTCAATATTTGGAAAATCCAGATGATGGCGTTACTGCAGAGGGAAGCTTCAATCCATGCTATTGACGGAAAATATCCCAATAAGATATCGGATTCCGACAAGGAGAAGGTTGAAGGATATGCATTGTAACATACTTTGTGAAGTGAGTACAAGTACCGAAGAGACGACCAAACAGTTATGGGAAAAGCTGGAAGGGCTTTACCAGGACCTGTAGTGACAACAAGGATGTTGTTACAACATTGTCTTCATACATTTAAGATGGATTCAGGTACTTTGTTGAAAGACTATCTAGATGCGTTCAATAAACTTGTGATGGACTTACAAACTGCTGAAATTAAAAAGGACGAGGAGACGCTTGCATGTTCTTTGCTATTTTCATTGACTTCAAAATATCGTGATATTGAGAATTCAATGATGTATAGCAAACAACCTATTAAACTTGAGCAAGTGAGGCAAGCACTAAACTCTTGTGATGTGCGGATGCATTTTGAAGGAGACAAAAGTGACGAAGCTAGTGGACTCTTTGTAAGAGGTCGTACTAGCAAACAGGGAAGGAGAAAATCGAATTAAATGTCAAAGTCTCGTGTGAACAAAAAGAATGCGGAGTGTTGGGGCTGTCAAAAGAACGGCACTTTGAACGAGATTGTCCTATGTCGAAGTCCAAAGAAAAGGGTGCATCCATTGTTGAGCAAGTACATGATAATGATGATGATTATGTACTAACAACATCATGCGATAGTGGAGTCTATGACAACAAATGGGTCTAAGACTCTGGTTGTACTCTGCATATGATGTTCCGAAGAGATTGGTTCAGTAGCTATGAAACAAGTGGAGGAACCGTACTAATGGGCAATAATGCAACTTGTAAAATAGTTGGCATTGGTTCAGTTTGTGTTCGCTGCCATGATGGAATCGTGAGGACTATTACAGAAGTCCGTCATGTTCCAGATCTGAAGAATAATTTGATCTCGGTGGGTATTTTGGATAAACAAGGCTATAAGTACATGAGTGAAGGAGGAACTATGAAAGTGACTAAAGGATCTTTAGTCATGTTGAAGGTCAAGCTGGAGGATGGACTTTACACACTTGCAGGAAGCACCATTATTGTCTCTATAAATACATCTACACTGCAGTTATCTAATGATGACATGACAAAATTATGGCTCATGAGACTAGGCCATATGAGCGCGCGAGGATTGGAGATGTTGAGCAACCGCAACCTTTTGAACGGTGAGAAGATCAGCACACTCGAATTTCGTGAGCACTGCGCCTTAGGGAAGAAGAAAAAGGTCAGCTTCAACACTGAAAAAAACACAAGATGGGAGGGATGCTAAACTACATCCATTCAGATTTATGGGGTCCCTCTAAGCTTCCATCGAAGGTAGTAAAGATGTATCTTCTCACATTCATTCATGATTTTCACGAAAGGTTTGGGTGCGTTTGCTGAAAACAAAAGGTGATGCTTTTGAAGCTTTTAAAGAGTGGAAGATTTTGGTTGAAAATCAATTGAAAGGAAAATCAATATCTTCTCACAGACAATGGCTTGGAGTTTGTAGTGAAGAGTTCAATGATTTCTGCAAGGTTCACGGGATCGCAAGGCATAAGACTGTCAGGCCACACCACAACACAATGGAGTTGCCGAGAGAATGAACAGAACTCTTCTTGAGAAGGCTCGTTGTATGCTCTTACAAGCCAAGATGTCCAAAGTATTTTGGGCTGAAGCAGTTCATACTGCTTTGTAAATTGTCAATCAGTCTCCAGCATCAGCGATTGACTTTAAGACTCCGAATAAGGTGTGGTCAGGTGAACCCTCTAACTATTCACACTTGCAAATATTTGGGTGTCCAACTTATTATCATGTTAATGAAGGAAAGCTTGAACTAAGGACTAAAAAGGCCATATTCGTAGGATATGTAGATGGAGTAAAAAGGTACAAATCTTGGTGTTTGTCTTTACTCAAATTTCTAATTAGTAGATGAATCCTCTATACTTGATCCACGTAAAGTTTCCGTGGAGTTATCAAGAAACAAGAACATTGAACAGGTGGAGCTACCGGTGGAGCTTACCAAGGAACGAGATCAAGAGACTCAAATTGATGAGTCAAAAGATGCAGATCTTGAAGAACTTGCTTCCAATGAACATACACAATTTCAAAGGGAAGGGACAAAAGGCAGATACGAAAACCATAATGTCTTATAGAGGAAGAAAATCTGATTGCACATGCGTTCGTAGCTACAGAAGAAGAGATTAAGGATCTCGAGCCCTCTTCGTATGTTGAAGCAACTTCTTGCAAAGATGCTGCACAATGGCAGTTAGTCATGATGGAAGAGATGGAGTCTCTTCACAAAAATGAGACATGGGTCTTAGTTAAAAGCCAAAGGAGATGAGGACAGTTGGATGCAAATGGGTCTACAGAAAGAAAGAAGGTATTTCAGAAGTGGAAGATGCTAGGTTCAAGGCGAGATTAGTTACAAAGGGTTTCAGTTAGAAGGAGGGAATTGACTACAATGAGATCTTCTCTTCAGTAGTGAAACATAGCTCCGTTCCCATGCTATTAGCATTGGTTGCACAATTTAATTTAGAGCTTCAACAACTTGATGTCAAAACTGCTTTTCTTACATGGTGATCTAGAAGAGACAATCTATATGGATCAGTCTTAAGGTTTCCTAGCTGAAGGAAAAGAAGACCATGTATGCCAATTGAAGAAGTCTTTGTATGGTTTAAATCAATCCCCTAGACAGTGGTACAAGAGATTTGATGCATTCATGACTACACATGTATATTGAGGAGTGCATTTAATATCTGTGTGTATCACAAGAAGATGTCTGGTAATTCTATGATTTATCTATTGTTGTATGTTGATGATATGCTTATTGCTTCTAGCAACATCAGAGAGATAAATATTTTAAAGAAACTGTTAAGCGAGGAATTTGACATGAAGGATTTGGGAGTTACAAAGAAAATTCTTGGAATGGAGATTTCAAGAGAAAATGGTGTTGTACATCTTTCTCAAAAGAGGTACATTGAAAAAGTTCTTAAGAGATTCAATATGCATATGAGAAAGTATGTAAGTACACCATTAGCTCTTTATTTCAAGCTTTCATAGTTGCAAAAGCCTCAGTCTATGGATGAGGTGGAGCATATGTCAAAGGTTCCTTAAGCGAGCGCAGTTGGTAGCATAATGTATGCTATGGTGTGCACACGTCCAGATATTGCCCAATATGTAAGTGTGGTAAGCACGTACATGACAAATCCAGGAAAAAGGCACTGGGAAGCTGTCAAGTGGATATTGAGATATCTCAAAGGAGCTCTTGATGTTGGCCTAACCTTCCGGAAAAGTGAAGGTATTTTAATTCTCGGTTATGTAGATTCTGTCTATGCAGGGGATCTTGATCGAAGCAGGTCCACGACTGGATACATCTTTACTCTCGTTGGCAGTGCCCTTAGTTGGAAATCGACTTTACAGTCAATTGTCACTTTGTCTACAATAGAGGCAGAATATATGGCAGCAACGGAGGAAGTGAAAGAAGCTATCTGGTTTAAAGGTTTGGTGGCAAAATTGAGTTTGGTTTAGCCTGAATCAATTCTAAGATGTGATAGTCAAAGTGCTATTCATTTGATTAAAAATCAAAGATTTCATGAGCGCACCAAACACATTGATGTCAGATTCCATTTTATTCGAGATGTCGTAGAAGAGGGAGCTATTAGGTTGAAAAGGTTATCACAGATGATAACGCTGCAGACATGTTGACCAAAATAGTCCCGCTTGCCAAGTTTGCACACTGCAAGGACTTGGCGGGAGTATGCATTAATTGATGCAACTCTAAGAGAACAACTGCTAGGTGGAGCTCGTATGTTCAATAAAGGTTTGATTCTTCTTGTTTCTTACAACGGGATTACGCAGTAAGCTTAGAAGTTTTGGCCGGAGTTGTTTATATGTATGCTTGGAACACAAACCAAGGTGGAGACCGAAAGAGTTGGTTTTGGTTCTGGTGGAATCAAACAAAATGGAAAATGAATTAACATGAATATTTGGTAGGAAGATAATTAGTACAAAATAAAAGTCAAAGATAGTATCTTGGTAGGTGAAATTTAGGCAAACCATAAAATGGTTTCATATTTTTAACCTTGACAATTTGGACACATAGTGATGTCGTGGATGACGTCAATAGGATAAATTTATTCCTATAAATAGGTAACTTTTATTTCATTTTCAAATCATCCTCTCACTTGCCTTCTCACTTTCTAAGGCATTTGTGTTCTCTCTTATAGTATTTCATTTGTATTCTTTGTAGAGTGAAATAAATATTGGTGCAATTGTTCTTTAGTGGACGTAGGATCATTTTGATCCAAACCACGTTAAATATTGTTGGTCTTCCTTTTTCTTTAATTTCACGTTTTCTCTAACACATAAATAACAGTTAGAACTGTAGGAAAAGTAATTAAAAAATGATATATTGTGACTAATATAATCTAATACATTTACATACACATGTCAATCTCAAGACGAGGGAACCACATGCAACACACGAGCTATGAATCTAGTCACCTATATATGTTTGGAAGAGTCTAGCCTAGTTTCCTCTGTTGCTTTGGATATATATCTTTTCTATGTTTTGTTTGGAGCTTGGGACTTTTGCACCCAGGCTAAGATACAATCCTCTTGATTTTATTAATTAATGGGCTATTGCCCGATAGAAGCAAAAAAAGAATAAGCATCTAGAAATTATTTTCTTTATTTATGTTTTTAATTAGACACTATGGTATGAATTCGACTCTCCTTACAAGAGTTTTAGTGGTAATGTAAAATGGAGTTGTCAGGAATTATAAATTATTTTTTTAAGAATGCAATTCACTTATGTAATTGTAATACTTTTAAAGAAAAAATATTAATATGTATTTAAGTTGAACAAGTTATGTCAAGTAAAAGGGAACAATATAAGTATTTTTTGTTACCTGTTGATACGCAAAACGTAGTCATGTTAAATTAATTTAATCTAAGTAATTAAAATTAAAACTTATATACATTGGACAAGTGTGACTCATATAAGTGTGCATAGAGAGAAGAAATTGGGAGATATATGGTTATGCCCTTCTGTTGAATGATTCCTTAACAAGAGAGAGAATGTTTACACATAGAAAGAAGCAAAAAAGATGTATCAATAAGCCAACCAACCCTCATTATTAAGAATAACCAAAAAGAAAAAAAGTAAAATTCCATAACCAAGAGTGATTTGTTGTTTTGGTAATTGCCTCACTGCATGCATATATAATACAAGTTTAAACATATATTTAGTCATGTCCGATCCAGTGAAAGAAATTGTTCCTCAATCATCAGCGAAAGATCAACATGATTATTCTTCTTCATCATCCACCGATGGCGATGACTTTCGACAACCCACAAATGACAAGTCTCACCTCTTTGGCCGCCAGAAACCTGTCCATGCAGCTCTAGGCGGTGGCAAACGTACGAAAATCTCGATCTTGTTTGACTCTTCATATATAAAATCTTTCTACATCATCTTTAAATTATTTATTTTTACCCTTAGTTAGCGGGATAGCGTATTTTAAACAACAACTATAATATATGTATATATATATATACATATGCTAGTTGGTCATGTGTATTGAGGATTAGTTTTTTTGTCAGCTGCTGATATTTTGCTGTGGAGGAACAAGCAGATTTCAGCTGGGATGCTTGCTGCTGCTACTGTCATTTGGCTTCTATTTGAATGGATTGGTTATCATTTGCTCACTTTCATTTGTCATTCCCTCATACTTACATTGGCCATCTTGTTCTTTTGGTCTAATATCTCCCACTTCGTCAACAAGTGAGTTTTGGACTTGAAACTTGCAGTATAATTATGCTTCAACTATATTCATTTGTACTTTTGACATATATCCATCAATGTCAGGAATCCTATGGAATTTCCAGAAATTATATTGCCGGAGAAGTTGTGGACACAAGTTGCTTTACTTTTGAGGGACAGATTCAACTGGGCATTTGCTCTTTTCTGGGAAGTTGCTTCTGGAAAAGATTTGAAGAAGTTTCTCTATGTATATACCGGCCTTTCTCCCACGTTATATCTCTCTTATTTTTATAATAATAATTTCATGTTAATTATGTCAATATGCAGACTATTTTAGCTTTGTGGATTGTATCGATTGTTGGCAGCTGGTTCGATTTTCTCACCATTGTTTACATCTGTAAGTTCTATTCTTTCCATATATACCTCCCTTATTTTCTAGGTGAATATTTTAAAACTGTAACTCTCGTGGAAATGCAATAGACACTCATGGATCTCTAGTTGGACCAACAAACTCCTTTTTCTTGATTAGTACATCCAGTGATCAGAGACGGAGCTAGGTGGGGGTTTTTGTTAGAATCGAAAATAATTTGGTATAAAGCAGAAACTAGGAAAGCAAACCTCGAAAGACCATGAGTAATAAGACAAACGAGAAATATACCAAAACACACAAAGATTTAATGTGGTAAGGTCAATCGACCTACGTCCACAAAGAAGATCAACTATCCACTATAAATATAGGAATACAAATTATAGAGAGAAACAATTTTAACCAACTCACTTGGAATACAAGGAGGTACATAAAATTGGACCCAGAACCGCAACTCTAAAAACCCTAGGGCTATATTGTAAATGCTGATTAAATTAGAAGGAACAAGCCTATATTGATAGAGTCATATAACCTTTACTACAAGAAAAGGACTACTCAAAATATTAATAGTTTTTTCTAAGAGGAAAAGCTATTTATTCTAAGAAATCAGGGAAAATAAACCACGACAGTTCGTTGGTTCGGATGAACCCAGTAGCTTCTCCGTAGACCTTATATGTGTACTAAAAAGTAAGTAATAATTTGTGAAGAGATAACAAAACTTATTGAAAACTCAATGGTAAGGAAGGGGAAGGAAATTTAGAACTACCAACCTCCTACTACTGGCTTCGCCTCTCCAGTCATGACAGAATAACAGATTTTCATTGTTTAAATGAGGAAGAGATTAGGAAATTTAAGATAAATTCTTGTCACTAGTTATTCACTATAATAACTAACTAGGAATATTATTTTTTGGACAGTATTTGTTATGATGTTGACAATACCATGTTTCTATGAGAAACATGAAGATCAAGTAGATACCTATGCACAGAAGGCCAAAAAAGAACTCAAGAGACAGTACAGTCATTTGGATGAGAAGGTTCTTCAGAAACTACCAAAAGTTCCTTTCGTTAAAGACAGTAAGCTGCAGTGATGGCAATCTATTTCCAGGCGGTTACCGGCATCACAGTAGGAGTCTCCTAATTTTTTCATTTTACAAGCAATACTACCCAAAGAATTCTTACGCTTCAGGATGTTTATAGAAAAGAGTTTGTATGATTCTCCGCAATTCTAAGTGCATTCCTCCGTCAATCCCTATCTATTATTTCCGTTGTTGTTGGTTATTAGTTATACATAGGAGTGAATCTATACATTACGAAGTCACTTTCACTATTTGAATCAGAATTAAAGATGATATACAAGCAATTATGAGATTTTTATGTCACTATTTGTTTAGGATATAGTACTTCATTTGTTACCTTTTATTACCGCAGAGTAAGATTCACAAGTCAGAAAGATTGCTCCAAAGTAAACTTTAGTTCACTAGAAAACAAAGTTAATGTCACAAACTAAATGCGCTTGTAGGTTGTAACACCTCGTGCTTTTAAAAAGGTCAAAGTGAGCAAACATTAAAGTCCACAATCCTAAAGCAGGCTGCGGACCCTTTACGAGATCCTAAACGGTTCGTTTAGGGCCCTACTGGCCGTTTAAGTCAAATAGATTGGCCGTCCAGGGTTTCTCTCTAAAGATAAGGAGAAGAAGTTAGGGTTTGTTTTCAAGATCTTCAATTCACCATAGTTTTTGGGTGCTTGATCACTAAGGAATGTTGGTATTCTCCAATATTGTCCTACGTTGGGCTCTCCAAATCATACAATTTTACAAGTTCAATTTCCAATTCAAAGTTTGGTTTTATTCAATCTTCATGGTTTTTTTTTAATTCTGGTTCAATTAGTTATTTTCTATCTTTTACTGGATGAATTGAAGTAATTACATGTGTCTAAGTTAATTCATATGAACCCATACATGATCTTTTTTTTTTACAATGAACACATGATGAAACTTATGAAAATAAAATTATGAAGCTCTATGTATGCTTTTATGAAATTGATGTAAATTATTTGAGGATGCTTTTTCATTAAAGTGTCAATGAGATTGTGAAAGATTTTCTCACATGTACTATGATCATGATTGTGAAATGTTATCTCATATAAGGATTCATAAGGTCGAAATGTTTTCTTACCTAAGATGAATCAAGATTCAAGGAGCTATTATAAATGACTTTAGCTTGGATTGGTAGCTTAATTGTTCCCTTCCATGGATGTTGAAATGAATATGATTAATGACTATTCTGTAGAATTTACATAGAACCGAGAGGGTATTGTGATGGTGGCTCTCTCGTTTGTAGAGGTTGGTGTTGTAGTAGCAATGTTTTTTTCCCTAACTATGTGCATCATAGGATGTCTTAGCTAGTTACATAAACTAGATCCACATAAACTAGAAGTTTATGATCCTTACCTTGGAAAGTAGAACATCTCTTTTCGATGTGGGATAGACATTAGCTAGTTTTCATATTTTAGCTCACATGGTCTTTGTCGCTTGATGATAAAAAATTCCTCATTAATGAACTAGGTTAATTTTAACGTATCTCACAAAGTGTTTTAAATATGTTAAGATTGCATTGACCTTGATTACAACTTGTGTTTTCTAACAAAGTATTTTATGCTTTAGCTTGGTCATTGCATGTAATGTCCTTTTAGAATAATTTCATATCGTTTATACATTCATATGATACTTACTACGTTATATGTACTAACGTGAACAATTATTCCTACAGTGTTTCAGTAATCTAGAGTCTGATGGTTCTACCTCGCATACTCGTAGCTAGTTTATCTCTCTTGTCATTTTAATATTGGTGAGTCCTTGTTTTTCGAGGACAAATACACTTATACAATATTTATTTATTTCAGTTTAATACATGAGATGTAGTGTATGGGTTACGTCTCAATCATTTCTTTTCATATATAAGATGGCTTGTCGAGACTATGGTAGACATCTACTTTGTCAAACTCTATTATGATATAATAATGCTTCTTTTGAACTCACTATTAAAAAAATAATGAATACCGACCTACAAATACCGACTTTCAGAGGTTAGTATTCCTGAAATACCGACCAAGTACCGACTTTCCAGGTTAGGTCAGAATAAGCTTGATCACTACTCAATACTGACCTCTAGAGGTCAATATTTATTGGCCTCTAGAGGTCTGTTTTAATTTTAAGTAGAAAAACTCATTATTTTATTTTTCGACTTCTTGAGGTAACTTTTATATATTTATTTTTATTAATTTTTTTATTTCTGTCTTCTAGATTCATAATATTTGTGGCTCATATTTTAAAATACCGGCATCCGTAGTTTCGTATTTGTTAATTTGATAATTTTTAATGTTTCCGACCTCTGGAAGTCGGTATATTTTAATTTTAATTTTACTGAATTTTTAAATTCTGACCTCTGGAGGTCGGTATTATTTATTTTTGATATTCCGACCTCTGAAGGTGGGTATTGTTTATTTTTGTTATTCCGATCTCTAGAGGTCAATTTTTTTTCTCGAGATTCTGACTTTGAGAGGTCGGTATTTTTATTTTTTAATTTTGAGATTCTGACCTCCGGAGGGTTTGGTATTTTTATTTTTATTTTTGAGATTCTGACCTCCAGAGGTCAGTTTTTTGCTACAAAATCTGGTAGCAAATTGTTATAATTTTGGTAGCCCACATGCATATTTGTACCAAAACAACCCAAAGAGTTGTCAACCCAATAATTTCAACATTTACATTAAACTACTTCAAAATAAACTAAAATACAATCTAACAAAGCTTACACCCTCTTGCTGCAAGTTTAGTTACCGACCTGCATATTCATAGAAAAACAACACAAAAAGCTGCCAACACAATATTTCAATATATACATTAAACTACTTCAAAATAAACTAGCATACGATCAAACAATTCCAAAAATATAGAAGTCTAAAATGTTAAAGAGATACAACTACTCCTCATCAGCCTCACTCTCCTTATCAGACTTATCATTCTCATTACCCTCACTCTCCTTATTAGACTTATCATTCCATCACTGCTGGCCGGACATGGAGGAATAATTTTTTCTGACTCAATAAGAAAAGTAAGTTAGGCCTAAAGCGCTGCATACCTCTTGTTATCTGCCTCCTTTACTAACGCAATCTCCTCCTCTCTCGTCTTCTCTCTTTCTTCTCTCTTCTTCTCTCTGTCGACTACGACAACAAGATAGACATTGAGATAATATATATTCTTGTGTGTATAGTCATTTGCGAGATGAACATATACACAAAATGCGCATCTAAATTAGGCATCGCACGATGCTCTACTAACAAGGCCAAGATAAAAAAACTAGTTACAATCCTTAAATATAGTAGGAATATCGTAGAAATTTGCTGAAGCTCTTCACAATCTTCTGAACTTACATCTTTTGGATCAAAGGATGGATGATCTGAAAGTGATAAACCTTGTTTAATGCGACCTAGTCCCTTTGAATACAGAACCTGCTTCGTAGTTACTCGCAGCCTAATAAACTTACATTCTTCAAGGAATCTTTGAGATTTTCCACTTTCCACTACTCTAAGCATTTTCCTAAAACAACTGCATCCAGTATCGACATGTTTGCATTTCTAAAACCATGAGGGGTAGTAGGATGACCTGAATCTCCAATCAACACCACATTGTCCCAAAAAATCTTCTCCAGAGGATACAATCGTATATCACATTTAAGAAAGGCCCCTTAATTTCCTTAATTGCCCTAACCAATTCAGTAACCCAAGTCTTGTCAGTTTCTTCATGCATCTTTTGAACCACGTTTTCACTAATTTTCATTGTCACAGAATTCCCCCGATTTCATAACAAACTATTGGCTTTGATAATTACTATATTCAATGTGAACAAACAATAATCCCGCCGATACTAAGTTCCCATGTCTTCTCCTCTAGGTAACACTAGAAAGGTCACTGCTAAAATCTGCCAAAAAGAGACGGACAAAAGAGACGCAGTCTATTGCTTTTTTTGGCCAGAAGAGACAGACATGCGACACAATTACGTTTGTCATTTTTTAGCTTGACGCTTTTCCAAACGCGACGGACAGCGTCGCTATTAAGCAATGGACTGCGTCGCATTTTGATTATTTCTTTTTAAAAAAAGTGACGGACTCCGTTAATATGTTTTAATTTTCATTTTTTTGAATTTCCAGAATGCGACGCGGTCCGTCGCTTTTATTAAAATTTGATTTATCAAAATCCCAAAAAAGCGACGGATAATAGGATCCTGTTTGTCGCTTTCCTTGAAATTATATTTTCTACAAATCCAGAAAAGACGGACAAAACCACGATATCCGTCACTTTTCTAGGTTTTAAAAAAAATTCTGAAAAGTGAGGGACAAAACCACACTGTCCGTTGCTTTTTCTGCAATTTTTTTGACAACAGAAAACTGCCAGTTCCTGCCCACCTGTAAAAGTTCAATTCAATCCAATTGATATAAGCTATTCAACCCAATCAAACACATAATTATATATCCAATTTTCACAACATAAAACAAGAAACTTAAAATAAACATTTGGAATTATCTAAATCAAAATATAAAGACTTATAATGTCGTTCAAATTTTGAAGTCTTTCAAGTTTTGGTTCAAAATATATTCAAATTTTAAAAAAAAATCACAAATGTCCACAAATGTAGACTAGCTAGGGAGTGAATCCTACCCAATCATCGTCATCATCAAAACTATTCATGTAGGTGTCATCGGGAGCCGATTTAGTAGGTCTATGAGAGAGGTTCGACACTTTTAATGTTCACACATATTCTTTCTTGTTCAGCTACTCTTTTCTGTTCAAACTCTGCCAGTGACACCATAAGTTTAGCTATTTGATCTGACATAGAAGCAGTCTGAACACCGTAGAAGGCCTCGACTGACTAGACGATCCAATTCCTTCAAAATCTGATTGGAGTCATTTTACATCGTTCCAAGAGCCTTGTCACATCCCGAGAGTACATCCTAGATATTAGGGAACTCTTGGAGTGCGACATGTTGTACTTGACCTCTCTGAGGTATTGTACAAGCCCTATGACATCATTCATTACATAGATGTATTTAAAGTAGTGTAGAATTTAAATTTTTCACACGAATAATCTTAAAACATCTTTCACATTAAAATCATAGGAAAATAAGAAGTCCCAACATATGCCAATCTTAGACGTAAGAATACTTGGGAGATGGACCATACGATACGAATATAGAAATACTTTGTCTATTACAATACATTGAATAAAAGAAGTCTAAAGATAGTTATGTCCTCGAGTCAAGTGAGGACATGCTTCAACTTGCTTGAAAGAATCCTAGTTTCCAAGCTTTGCTTCAAGACGCTTCTCACCTTCCACCTACACCATTAGATATAACAAAATGTATGCAATTAGTACAATGCATTTACTAATTATGGCATAGTGCTTAAAATAATAAGAAATTGTCACATCTGGGAAGTACCCCCTAGACGTAAGTGACATCGTCGTCCTCGCAGATGACTAGGACTAGCCTCTTACCGTTCATCGTTACATTCATAGGTTAAAAGTGTGAACAATTTAAAACTTTTCATGTACATCTACTTCATGAGATTTACTCAGACCTCTTGCTTAAACATAATATATTCATAGCGAGTATACATAGACTCCTCATATAAGAAGATTACATAGTCTTCTACTTTAATGCCACATATAGACAACATACATAATATAGTCTTAAAAGGGATATCTCATATTAAACCATCTAAATGGAATACAACTATATGGGCACAAGCCCTTACACAATGTATAAATGTTACTTAGGGCTTACAATAATATCTTGAAACAAGTAGAATGAAATAATCGTCTTTAGACTATAACAAAGAACCACAGCTAGAGTAATAACGTCATCATCCTCGTATTGGAGGACATAGCCACACTTGGAGAAATGATCCAAGCCTTCCTTCCAAAGTGGTCACGAACCCTTCAACGACCGGAATCTAAAAAGTTGGGGAAAAAGGAAGAAATATAGGGTTAGCACATCACTTGTACTAAGTATGGAATCGTATTCACATATAACATAAAAATCGTAACAAATAGGGACATTTCATTCGAGCATGCTAATTTACATTGAAAATACATTATGCATATCCAAGAACCAATACAATTGAATAAACACATATTCCTTAAGTCAAGACCATGTATAACACAAGACCAACAATCCCAAGTCTAGTCAAGTATAAATGCTTCTCAACATAATTAAGCACATAATCAAGACAACTCTATCATCAAGTTATAATATTAAAAAGCATGCATAAGAGCTCATGACGGTATAACCTAAGCAAAAATATTACTCATAAACCCCCATTAATTCCACTAGTGCAATGACTAAGTGAGACCCCATAACCTCACTCAATCAAGTAAACCCAACAAGAACTATAAGCAATGCCCAACCTTACATAATATATTATTAAGAGTGGACATCATCATACTTTAGCAATAGAGACCAACCACATGTTCATAAGTGAAACCAATATCACATAGTGTCATTAACATGTAAGATCAACATACACATATCATTTACATTTATAAGCATATAAGAACATAAGAACATCCTTCTAAGATTTCCTTCAAGGCTAACTAGTGCAATGTATAGGTAGAGTCCCATACCCCTACCTATACTAAGCCAAACCCCTTAGGTCATCCTAGTTAGAGTTCACTTTATTACTTCGTTTAACCTTTGGAAACATCTTTCCTTAACCCACATACATCACATGAGCTAATGTGAAATCCAGTGTCATAGATACCTACACCGAAAGAAGGTGGACTACTTGCCAAGGTAGTACCAAAAACATGAACATAGTAGCATCTATGTGGATCCACTAGCTAGAATTCCTATGGGGGAAACATAGTTCAAGAACTAGGAGATGTGTTTGGGACCCTCTTTATGCTACATGCATTATAGTATCCAATATCATGAGTACAATAGTGAACCTACCTTCCCTAGGTGGGAAAGGATACTCCTCACTACTAGCTCACTAGGTGCTAAGCTAGAGTCCCTTTTGAAATGCCTTTCTTTAACATTCATAACATAGTTTAGGAATAGCTCCTTGAATAATCATAGTCATTATCGCAATAAGAATTGCATGAGAACACCTTCCATTACAACCCTCATATGTGAGATTAGCATATTAACATCATTATATCATTGTAAGGCACATAGGTTCTTCATAACCTACTTTATATCATTACATCTTAAGCATAATCTCAAAATCACATAATCAAGAAATTTCAATTGCATCATCATACCATACCCACTTAATCTAAATACAAGACATACTTCAATTGAACTTCATCACCAAATACAAGCCATCACTAATTGAAGTAAAAATTTAAGATATCAAGATTTACCCAATCTCCTTCAAGAGTCATCATCATGGTCTTCCCATCAACCAAGTCAATTCAATCCAATGAAAGGAGTAATAACATCAATCAACAGTAATAGAAACAATAATGAAGTCAATTGCATCACTACAACTCGATTGAACACTAGTTCATAAACTAGGGTTAGGGAATTTGGGTTAATTCATGATCTATTCTACAAAATATAGGTTAATTCATCAAGAACCAATGTTATTGAACCATAAAAAAACATAATCTAATCATAATAATCAAAATAAACCATAGAAAATACAATTTAGAAGATCAAATTTGTATTAGGAAGAAAACCATATGAAATCATCTTTTTAAAAACCAATTTGAAGGATACCTTTGGGGAACGAAATCCCAAAGGTTAAAGGATACCATAACTTGTTAATTGTTGAAGAATGATGGATAAAATCACCCTTATTTCTTCCCTAATACCTTGACTTATCCCTTCAATGGAGTACTTCTATTTGGGTGAGAAAAAAGAGAGAGAAGGAAGTACAATTTGTGTTTTGGGTTTAAGAGATATTAAGTGAGGTTTTAGACTTAGGGTAGGTTAAATAGTTAATTAACTAACCTAATTAACCTATCCCTCATCATTAACTAAACCCCTAACAAACTAACTTAATTAAATGAACTAACTAAAACTCACTAGTGAAATTGCAGGACTGACCTACGAATCCCAGACCTACCGTAGGTCAGTCGACGGCCAAGGCCCTCTCCGTGCTGCACATCCCTCATTTTGGTCAGAGACATGCCAAAATGACCCCTTCATGAAAATGACTAAGTGACCATTGATAGAGGCATCGATGCCCCGTAGATTAGGCCACGCCACATCGCTTTTAACCATTGATGTTTATGCCTGCACTGCCTCCATTGAAAGCTTTGGGTCAAAATTAAAGGGTCCTCCTCAAAGACCCTTTTGTTAGTCCTTAAGGCGTCGTATGTCACATCCGAAATTACCCCCTAGATGTAACCGGTGTCGTCTTCCTCTTTGAGGACTAAGACTAGCCTCTTAGCTTACATCATTACATTCATAGGTCAAAATTAGCGGAAACTTAAAAGTTTTTACTGCTTCTACATTGAGGTTTATATAGACCTCTACATACACATAGTATATATATCGAGTATAGATATACCGTGGTTTCACGGTATTTTCAATGCCTTTTCCTTAAGTTTAGTGTGTGTCCAAAAGCCTTTTTGTATTTATTTTTATGTAAGTTTCTCTTTATTTGCAGGAAATCTGTCTAAAGATGAACGCAAAAGTTTTTGAGTAAGAAATGCATAAAAGTTACCATCTACGAAGCTTGTGACGGTCCGTAGGTGGCGTCGTAGTGAAGCGTCTGAAGGAAGATGGGGAAGTCTGACCTAAGTGTGGGATTACGAAGTTCATGACGGACCGTCATGGCCACGACGGTCCGTCCTGCTGGTTCGTCATGATGATCAGAGAGTAGTCCCAGTACCCAAATTCCAAGAAGTTTCAGTGTTATGGAATGGAGACCTTCGACGGACCGCCGTGCTTGGAACGGTCCGTCATAACTGTTCGTCGAGGGTAATGAAGAAAGAAATAGAAGTATTTGTATAGTATAGGATGACGGAGGCCATGACGGTCCGTCGTGACCACGACCGACCGTCACGAGGTCCGTCGACTCGGATGCTTTTTGACAGATTTTCAGCAATTAGAGTCCTTCCTTTATCAGGTTTTTGTTTTTTATAAATAGTTGGAAAAACCTCGTTTTTGGGGTGAGATTCTCTTATGTTAGACTCTTTGTTAGTAAAATCTGTGATTGTTAGACTTTGGAGAATCTTTAGTCTTCGTTTAATTTAAGTAATTGATACACTTTTTCTGGAATTGATTGTTGGTGCGTTTGTTGATTAATCAAGTGAATTTCTGGATTTTATTCTTTTTCATTGAAGTAAGTGAATGAATTCTTATATTACATATATTAATATTGTGATTATGACTATGGGTAACTAAACTCCATAACTAGGGTTTTGGGAACCATGGGTAAATGATGAGGTAAAATCTAACTAAAATAACAATTCTAGAATAGTGTCTTGCATGTATTGATAATTCTTTCATTTAGAAGTCTTTTTAACGGATGGCTGACGTTAGAACTCGCCTTAATGCTACTTGCTGGACCAAGGAGGTAGATAATAGGAAAAGAATTATCAACATAGATTTAGTGTATACTATCTAATAGGCTAGTATTGATTGGGACGAGGTAATAACTTAGTCAAATATCGAATACAATGCTTAATATGAGGTAAAGGTAAGGGTTAGTATAGCAACACACGTAGCCGGACCAAGGTGCGGAGTGAAATTTTCTAGATGCTGGACCAAGGATTTAGAAGTACCTAACTTATCACTTTGCATGCAAGATACTAGGAAAGAATTGTTATAGTTAGAATTATCAAGTTAGGAACCTGTGGGGAACACTTAAACTCGAGTTACTTTTATTAATTGATTAAACTCCAATATTTGAATCTGTTAGTTGTTTACTTTAATTTATTTAGTTATTTTCATTCATTTAGAAATAAAACCCCCCCTTTTATTGTCTTTTGTTTTCTAAGGAAATAATTGACTAAATAATAGTAATAATAGATTAAAGTTAAGTCTGAACTATTTTCCTCGTGGGAACGATCCCAACCTCATTAGTTGGGTTCTTTATTTGATATGACCACTTTAATTCTTTTTTGAGAAGTAAGTTTGAGCGTATCAAGTTTTGGCGCTGTTGCCGGGGAAAGTAACTTTTAGATTAACTTAAACTTATTACTAAAGTTTAGTCAATATTTTCTTGATTTTACTTTTCTATTGTTTTTGATTCTTGTAGAACTATCTTCCTTGTATGCCAAATACACGGAGAGGAAGAGAACCCTTGTTTCCCTACGATCATGAATTAGAGCGTACACTACGCAATATGAATCGAAACATGGGTATTAATGATGATGATCTAAACAAGAACATCCTACATCCGGTTGATGTTCATGGCCAGTTATTACCCGATGATCCGGGTAAAAATCAACAAACGGGACAGAATCCCGCTCCTCGCCTCAAGAATACTACAGAGGCTATGATAATATAGCAGACTCTGATGGGCCACTTGTCTTGCCCCCTCTACCACTAGGCCACACCTTTGTGGTAACTAGTAGTCTGATGCAAATTCTCACTGCCAGAGGTTTGGTTTCAGGTCTACCTTCTGAGGATCCACATGCCCACATAGCTAGGGTAAGGGCAGTGTGTAAAAGCTGTGTAGGGAGGCCTGATTTGGATTTGGATGTAATAGGGCTAAGAGTCTTTCCTCTCTCACTGACGGGAGATGCTGCTATTTGGTTCACTGAGCTCTTGTTTAACTCAATTTTCACTTGGAACCAACTAAGGGATGTGTTCTTAGCAGCTACTACCCGGTCTCCAAGAAACTAAACCACAAAGACAGAGTGAACAACTTTGTGGCACTACCAGGAGAGTCAGTTAGTAGTTCTTGGGATAGATTCACCTCAATTTTGAGAAGCATCCCCAATCACCGCATTGATGATGAGTCACTGAAGGAATACTTCTATCGGGGACAGGATGATAACAATAAAGCGGTATTGGATACTATAGTGGGTGGTTCTTATGGGGAGTGTCCTTATGCTGAGATTTCCGAAAAGTTAGAGAAAATATCCCGGAACAATAAAGCTTGGAGTACTAGGAAGTCAGACACTGGGAGAAATACCTTCGCAGTGCAATCCACTCACAACCCAGCCACAGATGAGATTCGTGAAGAGATGGTTCAGATGTGAACTGAGCTTGGGTTGGTATTAAAACATATCACTGGGGGTGCAGAAAAGATAAATGCAGTTAACTACTTGTCTTAACCACCACCACCAAATGATGAATGCTATTATGAGGAGAATTCCTATGCGGTAAATGAACAAACGAGGGGGGGGGGGGTTCTGACCGAGTGCCAAGGCTCAAATCAGGAGAATTGGCGCTAATGTCAAGGAAACCAAGGTCGGATCTAAGGTAACTATAACCGTGAGGGTCATTATGTCCGATATGGAAACTACAACCGCGACAACAACTTCAACAGGGGTAACTATGGTAACAGAAATGATAGGAATGGGCCCTATGTCCCTCCTCAAAATCGTGAAGTTACTCCTAGGGATGGTGTTGATAGTATGGCGCGAGTTGAGGATATGTTGCACAAAATGATGATGAGGTTCGATGCTAGTGATGAGCACATTAAAGAGTTAAGGAGTGATTTAGCGGGTATTGGGCAGAAAGCCGATACATATGCAATATCGATTAAGCAGATTGAGTTGCAAATGGACCAATTATCTGCGACTGTGAACACACGGCAACCTGGCACTCTTCCTAGCAACACTGTCCAAAATCCAAAAAATGACGGACACTGTATCGCAATCACTACTCGGGGTGGTAAACAGACCATTGACCCACCTATGCCATCTAAGGAGAAAAAAGGTGATAAAAGATAATGATAAGGTGACAGAGGGTAGTGGTGAAGTAGAAGATAACAATGGAAAGATGCTGAAATGACTACAAAGGTAATTCCCATGCCTAGACCACCCCCCTTTTCCTCAAAGATTAGTGAAAAAGACCGAGGATGGTAAATATCGGCGTTTTATAACAATGTTGAAGCAACTTCCTATCAATGTCCCTTTTGTAGAAGCTCTAGAACAAATGCCCAGTTATGCCAAGTTTATGAAAGATTTGGTTACAAAGAAAATATCGATCACTTTCGAGGATGATGATAGAATGCAGCATTGTAGTGCTATTGCTACAATATCTCTCGTGCAAAAGAAAGAAGATCCGGGTGCGTTCACTATTCCTTGTACAGTCGGGTCATTACATTTTACGAAAGCATTATGTGATCTGGGGGTAAGCATAAATCTCATGCCCCTTTCGATTTACAAGAAGTTGGGTTTGGGTGACCGAAATCCCACTGCGATGCGACTACTGATAGCCGATCGAACATTGAAAAGGCCTATAGGGATACTCCACGATGTGCTAGTAAAAGTGGAGTCGTTCATATTTCCGGCAGATTTTGTTATTCTTGATTGTGAAATCGATTTTGAAGTGCCTATTATTCATGGGAGGCCATTCCTTGCTACAGGTAGAGCCTTAGTTGATATGGAAAAGGGGCAGATGAAATATTGGTTGAACAATGAAGAAGCGACCTTCAACATTTGTAGGTCCATGAGGCAGAGTGTTGACCTCCAATCGGTATCTGCTATATCCTACTTAGAAAAGATGAAGAAGCACCATGACTAAAAAGTGAAAAATGAGAGTTTATGGTTGGGGATTTGGTGCTTTTATACAATTCTAGGTTGCGTTGGTTTCCGGGCAAGCTCAAGTCCAAATGGATTGGCCCTTACTTGATTACCCAACTATTCCCTCATGAAGTAGTTGAGTTAGAAACCAAGGAGGGTGTGCGGTTTAAGGTAAATGGACAATGAATGAAACTGCATTTTGGGAATGATGAATCGGCGAATGAAGTGATCGAGGCATACCATCTTGATAAAGGCTGAGTAATCAACTGTCCTCAGTCGTGCCACGACGTTAAATCAGGCGCTTGTTGGAAGGCAACCCAATACTTATAGTTTTCTTTCTAGTAATGGTAGCATTTTCTACTAATGGGTTTTAAATTTGCAGGCACATCACCAGGAAATTCTGCAGAAAATCACACTGCAACAATCACTGACGGACACATCGACGGACCGTCACGCTTGCGACGGACCGTCGCATGAATCCGCCGTGCCAGGTACGTCTTTCATTTATTTTCAAAACTAGGGCACACGTGACCGAACAAACGACGGACCATCTCATCTGGACGGACCGTCGTTGGGGAATCGTTGCATCATTAATGAGCATACCCGACCAGACCCGGTTGGGGGTAATTTAAAAAATTGGCAACCTTTGAAACCCCCACCCCTTCATTTCACCCATTTCCTTCCCTCTTTCTCCCATTTCCCTCCCTTTTCAACTTCCAACTTCCTACCTTTATTTTCTACCAACTGATCAATTCCCCAATTCCCAAATTCGTAAAATCTACCCTCTACTAGTCTGTGTCTGCTGCTGTGGTTCTGTTCTTGCTAACCAAGTGCCTCACTTGCTTGTCTTTCTCCTGTTCTCAGGTATGTGTCTCTGATTTCTACCCATTTACATTGAATTTTTGTTTATCAATTAGTATTAGCCTATTTCTTATTGTTGGGTCTTCATTCTTTGATCTAATTTTGTCTGACCTAGGTTGAGAATCCTCAAATTACCTTGTTAAAACTCTAGAAATAGGTGCTTTAGCATTGCTAGTTTACTAGGTATTTGGGTTTGAAACATATAGGTTATCACTAAGTATTCCATGTGAGTCATAGAGGATGAATGTGGAATCCTCAGTTCTGTCACTGAATGACAGAACGAGACCCCGATGACGGACCGTCGTACCCATGACGGACCGTCATAGGGTCCGTTACAACACCCCCAACACCTCGCCGTCCAATTTTCTCCAAGTGTCCACCAACGAACACATGCGACGGACCGTTGTTCCCAGGACGGTCTGTCCTGCACAACCGTTTTGGTTGTCAGAGACCCTATTCCTAAGGGTCTCCCACTTTTTTCTAAGTGTCCTCTTACGGACCTCTACGACGGACCGTCATACCCGCGATGGTCCGTGCTGCACAACTGTTCTGGTTGTTAGAGAGCCTATTCCTAAGGGTCTCCAACTTTTTATAAGTGTCCTCTTATGGACATCTACGACGGACCGTCATACCCTCGACGGTAATGATATGAGACAACTATTTTAGACTATGTTATATTCTATATGTCTATGTGCAATAAAAGTAGAAGACTAAGTAATCTTCATATACGAAGGGTCTATACATCAATGAAATAAGACCACAAATAGGTCATATAATGTTTAGTATCCAAATTAAAATCAAAGAACATAAAAGTCTTGAAAACTAAAGTAACATCATGAGCTTGATAGTGGCATTGCCCTCGAAAAGGGAGGTCCTTCCCAACTTGGATAATTGAGAATTTCAAGTCTTCTTCAAAGTTGTTTCCAAAAGCCTTTCAACGACCGGAACCTAAAATGTTGGGGAAAAGGAAGTAATGGGGTTAGTGCATCACTTGTACTAAGTATGAGACCATGTGCACATATCATATCAAATTATGCTAAAAAGGGAGATTTCATTAAGTATGCAGTTTACTTTGAAAACCTTAATGCATATTCATTAAGACCATACAAATCAATAAGACATATTCCTAAAGTCATACATATGTACATCATAAGGCCAACAATACAAGGAATAGTCAAATCAACATGCATATCATATAATTGAACACATAGTCAAAGTAACTCTATCATCAAGTTATAATAGCAACAAGCATGAACAAGAGCACATTTCATCATAACCAAAGCAAGACCATTACTCATGAACCTCTTAACGTCCACTTGTGCAATAACTAAGCAATGCCTCATAACCTTACTTAATCAAGTAAACCTATCAAGAATCATAACCAATGTCCAACTTCACGTAACAGATTATTCAAAGTACATTATATCATACTTTAGATGTATAGACAAAATACATGTTCATAAGAGTAATCAACATCACATAGTGTCATTAACATGTAAGATCATTATATACATATCGTTTACATTAATAAGCATATACATACGTAAGAACATCCTCCTAAGACCTCCTTTAAGGCTAACTAGTGCAATTTATAGGTAGAGTCCCATACCCCTACCTAGACTAAGCTAAACCCTTTAGTCATCTTAGTTGGAGTTCAATCCTTTAGTTCAGTTTAACTTTTTGGGAACATCTTTCATTGACCGACATAGACCACATGAGCTAATGTGGAATCCCGTGTCATGAAACCCTACACCGAAAGAAGGCAGATTACTGGCCCAAGGTAGTTACATGACATGAACATAGCAACTACGTGGATCCACTAACTAGTATTCTTATGGGAGAAACATAGTTCAAGAACTAGAAGATATAGTTGGGATCCTCTTTATGCTACATGCATTATGATCTCCAATCTAAAGAGTGCATTAGTGATCCTACCTTCTCTAAGTGGGAAGGGACATTCCTCACTCTTTTTCACTCGGTGCTAAGATAGAGTCCCTTTTGAAATATCTTTAATACCTTTATTAATCATCATAGCTTAATTAGGTCATAAGGTCTAACGCTTGTATAAACATCATCATCATCATCATAGCTCAATATGAATTGCATGAGTATTGTCCTTTCATTATAGTTCATGTAGGTAAGGTTAAGACATTTAAATATCACTTCATAATAAGACACATTGGTAAATCATCACCATCCTATAACATTTACATCTTAGCCAACACCTCACAAACCATAGTCAAGACATTTCAATACAACATCATACCGACACCTACTTAGACTATTCAAAAGTCATCATAATTGAAGTAAAGGTTAGATACATAAAGACTTACTCAATCTAATTCAATAGACATCTTCATGGTTTTACCATCAACTAACGAATTACATCTAACAATAGGTGTAGTAACATCAATCAATAGTAATTAACAAGAACTAGGTCAATTGCATCATCACTATCCAATTAACACCATTTCATAACCTAGGGTTAAGGGGAACAATGTTCATCATGACTTCTTTAGGAAATAGATCCAATCCCAGCAATACATTACCCCAGGAAATCCATGAATGACTTAGAATAGATAAAAAAAATCTAAAGATCAATTCATAATTCGATTCCATCAATTTACAATCAAGACCCAAGATTTGGGGAATTGGGGAAAGGAACATGATCAACATAAAATTCAATCAATTAACATCAATTAATTCACAATCTATACCTAATTAGTCATATTTAATCACAATTAATCAAGATCAATCATCAATTTGAAGTTTAGAAGATAACCCATTAGAATATAAAAACCGTTGAAATTGGGGAAATCAGAAATCAACTTTGAGAGGACCTCTTGGGAAAGTAATCCCAAGAGTGAAGAACCCATACCTTAATAATGATTAATCCAACAAATTTAAGTGCAATCCTAGAGAAATTGGTCTTCTTCTTCAAGCTTTCTTCTTCCTTCAATGGAGGATGAATAGAGAGAGAAACTAGATTTGGAGATTTGATTTGAGTAAGTAAATGGGAAGGAAAACTACCTAGAAATAAATATCTATACCTACCATGAAATACCCAAAATAGCCCTCACTTAAGTTTACCCTTTAATGAAGTCAAACTTCAAATCAAAATTTTTGATTTTCGTCAAGGAACAAGTCCGCGACCCGGAGGTTTTCTTGCATGATTTTCCAATTAAATTTTCGAGACTGTGAAGTCCGCTACATGCCCGCATGCAAACTTGATATTTTACCAAAAGCCACCCAAGTCCGTGAAGCGGACTTGTTTCATCAATGTGTAATTTGGTTATTGCTTTGGCAGCTTGCCAAGCGAAGTTTGGGGTCCTTTTGTGGACCCCTAAGGCGACCCTTGGGGGGGTCGGACCTGGACATTTTCACAATATATACTAGGTTTTACCTATTTAAAGTTATTTTACAATTTTTAGCCCTCTTACGAGACCTCTAAACCTTCCCGAATCCTAAGGATGTTTCACTAGTTAAATTCGAGTAGCTTCCGGACATCATGGACGTTTCTTGATGTCTTGACTTCAAAACTTCTTAAATGGTTTATTAATATTAGTTAAGGTCATAGACTTTCAGAGTGTTACATTGTACCCAGACATTTCGACCCTAAATTAATTCTAATACTGTCATGACCCAAAACGTGTCGTGAGTGGCACCCACACTTACCTCCTTAGGTGGGCGAACCAACACATCTAAACCCCAACATATACCAATAGTTCAACTATAAATAATATAAATAATGCGGAAGCTCCAAAAGATACTAAGCAACCAATTTAAATAAGTTTCTAAATTTTAATACTTATCATCCTAAAATCTGATAGTCATCATATCAAGGACATCTAATCTCCAATACTAAGTCTAAGAATATCGAATACACTAAAATAAAGAATAAAATGGTATGTGTCCGAAAGTATAGGACATCATGTCGTGACCGAGAGAATCCAACACGAGCTTGAATGGATAGCTCACCCTGTAACTTGATATGCGGGAGGCTGGCTAGAGGTGAGGGAAATCAGAAGTCAAAGGTACACTCGCTGCATTTCATAAAAGGAAAACAAAGAAGAAAACAAGTAGGACTCAGTACGAGGCAACATGTACTGAGTAAGTATCATCGGTCAACCTAAAATAGTAACTAATATACAAAGAATAATAATATGAACTCAACTATTTAACATGTGATAAGCAACAAACAACATGAACAAGTGTCAATAACAATAAAGTAAGCACGTATTAAGTCAACGGTATCAATATCACACATGAGGACTCATGCCTCCAAACCAAACCATTTTGGGAGTTGAGTTCTTTAAGATTGAATATCTTCCATTAATTCAACATATTTTTCCTTTAATATTATCGTGTCGGAACGTGACACTCCGATCCAAAAATACCGTGTCGGAACGTGACACTCCGATCCAAGAATACCGTGTCGGAACGTGACACTCCGATCCAAGAATACCGTGTCGGAACGTGACACTCCGATCCAAGAATACCGTGTCGGAACGTGACACTCCGATCCAAGAATACCGTGTCGGAACGTGACACTCCGATCCAAGAATACCGTGTCGGAACGTGACACTCCGATCCAAGAATACCGTGTCGGAACGTGACACTCCGATCCAAGAATACCGTGTCGGAACGTGACACTCCGATCCAAGAATACCGTGTCGGAACGTGACACTCCGATCCAAGAATACCGTGTCGGAACGTGACACTCCGATCCAAGAATACCGTGTCGGAACGTGACACTCCGATCCAAGAATACCGTGTCGGAACGTGACACTCCGATCCAAGAATACCGTGTCGGAACGTGACACTCCGATCCAAGAATACCGTGTCGGAACGTGACACTCCGATCCAAGAATACCGTGTCGGAACGTGACACTCCGATCCAAGAATACCGTGTCGGAACGTGACACTCCGATCCAAGAATACCGTGTCGGAACGTGACACTCCGATCCAATTATACTATTAATTTATCCTTTATTATCACCGCTTTCAATTCATTGTTATATTATTTTCATCAAGCCTTCTTTATTCAAGGCATCACTTCGATAGATAGGATTAGAGAATATAAATTCTACGGTCTCAGGATTTCAGACCAATCACAAACCACACAACCAAATCACACAATCACACAGTCAAGTACATTGAGAACTTCACAATATCATCCAAGGCATATCAATCACTATTAAGAGTTTACTATCAAATAGCATAAACCATAACCTACCTCCACCGAAGAACCGAATTCAAGCAAGCTCCAATACTTTTCCTTTCCTCAATGCTTTCGAACCTTTCCAATCTATCAATTATATATACATAATTTGTAAGTTTAAAAGCCTTTAATCACTCATGTTATTCTATGTTTAGCTTAGACCCAAAAATTCACCTAATTCTATGATCAATTTCCTAAGTTCAAATCCAAGGATAAGCCTTAATTCCTCCCATTAGCATAATTTTAATGTACTTTATATAATGTACTACACCTTATATTTAATTACGTATTAAAATATGTTAAAACTTGAACCATTACGAACTACAAAATTTTACATGTCCAATAGAATCGATGACATTCTCTTTTATACAATTCATTGTAATCTATACAACATATAATTTGTAAAACTAATTAAATCAAACAACCTATCACTATTTGGGTATAAAAAAAAGACTCATATACTAATATTCAAACCCACGTGATTGGCCAGCAAGTTTCAACCCAATTTATTTTATAAAATTAACAAATAACGTCAATCCTACATTCGCCAATCACTGTAAGCTCCAATCCTTTAAAATAATAATTTCCTACACTACATATTCTAATCATTAACTTCTAATTCTTGGCCAAATTTCATGCCATAATTATTCCTACCATTAATTAACAATAACTAGGAGAATTGGGTTCATGCTCTTTCAATTCAATATCATTCCAATTTGTTTACACATTAATGATTAATGGCTGCCTAACTTTTTCAATCAACAATTTGTACTTAAACCTATCTCGTAGCAATTTAGCATACACCTGAACATTTATAGTTTTACAAGAACTAATATATTCTTTCCACCAATCTGCATGTTACGAATTCATAAAGAAACTTACCGCTAAACGAATCCACGCTTAATCTTTAATGTAGCTGCACAGGTAAGCCGTCTTTCTCACTGTTCTTCTTTTTTCCTCTTTTCTTTTCGTCTACAGATTATTTGTTACCCTAATTATTATACTCATATAATTATAATAGTGATAAAAGTGACCCACTATTAATTATAATATTATTTCTTAACCATTAACTAAATAAATTAGTAAAACTACCCCACTAATTTCATAATTATAATTATGAATAGTCCAAAACACCCACTTAAATCTATCAGAAAGTATTTTCTAACATAAAAATTTCTAGTGCCCAAACCGACTACACGGGTTGTTACAATATATACCAATTTACCCATCGTTCGTCCTCGAACGATCAAAGGAAGGCAAGGCAAGAAAGGATAGTTATCTCAATGATTATTCCAAAATATTAATACCCATTGTCTCATCTCAATAGTATCAAAAACTAGAGATCTACACCTCCCCTCATAGAATGTCTCTAATATAATTGCACACATACTTGGTTTATCAAACTCCACATTCATTGAAGTCAACACTCTTAATAATAACAAAACGTATAACTACATCGATCATCTACCTTACTCTCAAACCATCATTAGTATCAAAGTATGCTTATCAAATACATGTTCAAACTATGGCTATCTCTTTCTATTTAAGCATTTCCTGACAGATACGAGTCCCAAATAAGGCCTATAGCACTAATTTCAAATGTGATAGTACCTTTTCATTGAGACAAAACTATTAAATCACACCCAAAGTCAACTCTACACCACTTTCACATACCATGCTTAAGGTACCATTTTAAACCATTATATATATCATGCCAACACTTAGGAAAATTCTTTGTCACTCAAACTATTCTGTATACTATAAGCTCATAACCTCTATTAACCATCAAATGTCCATGTAACACACCTTAACATTCTATGAAGTCCCATCAATAGAGTAGTATTAACCCAACTTTATTCTTAATAACCATGTAGAATTATATCTCACCTTTTACATCATTCTTAAGTCTTCTATCCTAATTTGAGCAATCTAACCTCATTGTAAAATACTAAAATTTTCATACCTCATTATTTGTCACCTAAACCAAAACTCATTTTTTTTAGAAGTCGATGATAAACTCCTAGTAAGTCTGTACCGAACTAGTTCACATCTCACAATTATATCTAAATTCATAGGCAAAAATTAAAACAACCATCAACTACACCCTATGGATTTATACGAGAGGTCTTATTCTTTCACTCTTCTCAAATTCTTTTCATGGTGCAAATTCTAAATATCTCGCTCCTTCAATATATCAAACTCTTGTTTATCTAGCTTGCTTACCGACCTCATGTTTTACTAATAATCCATGACATTTTACTTCACACTCTAAATCAAAACTCTGAGGGTAAACGCTTCCTTAGATCCTTTAACAATCAAAAGTAACAACTTTATGAATCCAAAACATGCATAGGTTCTTTCACATGCTTAATACCGATTCAATCAATCATTTATTACCTTACAAATTCATACCTTAGAAAAAAAATATCACCAAGAATGTAGACTGATAATGAAAAGTTTGAATTTCAAGTCCAATTGTGTAACCTAATACCCTTATGTATCTACATTTGCTTATACTTTGAAGACTTTTAAAATTACCTTATCTTAGCTTATCATTGATTGCTCTCCATCAACCATACCATATGCTTCACTAAAAATCAAACCCTACTCATTTATAAATTCAAAAGTACAACAGAACTTATCATCTCACTCAAGTGAACGTCAGTACAATCCTCTCTTAAGTTCTATTCAATAGCTTTTAACCAAGCTGATTAACATGTTATGCTATTACCTTACCAAAACAAAATAGATAAAATTATGCATTTCTGAACCCAATTTTCAACCCCTTCGAAGATACATTTTTAGTTCTTACAATCAGAGAAAATATTCCTTCACTCATTTATTTTCTTAAGGCTACACATCCCACAAGTTTCAACTTATTTTAATTATGATTCCAGCTCCTTTAAATTCTATTCGAGCGTTGACCCAACATCTCATAAAACTTGTCATACACCCACATTACTCACAAAATAGTAGAAAATCACAACCTTAGATACTCACAAGTCTTTATTACATACAAAATTTATTTAACTAACAAATTCTAATCATATACTTTCATCCCACTTACAAATTCTCACGAATTTTTATTTTCCATCATGCTCAGTTAACCCTTTTATCACCATGAAGTGAACCTTTTCCTCGATCTAACACCTTAAACTTAGGTATACCAATCAATTTCAAGGGACTAACCCAATTTATATGCACTTTCTTGCTAAATCTTCAATTTACTTCACCCAAGTATATCCACTAGGACTTTCTTTCCCTATAAATTTGTTATTTTAGTATCAATCTACCTTTTGAAGCTTAAGATAAAATCGTCAGTACTCATTCAGAACCCTCAAGATACATTTCACAACCTAAATGTATTAATATTGTACCAAAGATCCACCACTAAAGATTTTCTTTAAAATAATGCTCAACCACTAAAATTTTCCTTCAAAATAATGCTCAATCTAAGTTCCTTAGTAATAAACTAGTTGGTTTCTAAAATGTGAATGCAACACTAAATCTTATTATCTGACCATGTCGTACAACTTGTAACTCCTTTAGTAATTAGTATTCATACTTGACAATAGACGTACCTGTTTCCACATAACCCTAGTACTGCTACACCATGAAAGTCCGTTAGATACCTCACAAGAACACATCATACCTGTCCATATTATCGTACCCAAATAGCCCACATATTTTTACCCATTGAATAATTGCAAAACATTATCGAATATGTTCTTTCTCTAGACCAAACAATTTGTTTTACTTCTTAGATCAATCCAATAACAAAATAACACACTTCCTAACTCTAACCAAGTAAGCATCGATGACTTTCTCTAATATACCCTCACTCAATGAAGTCATAGTAGTGTCCTTATTAACCGACACTCGACATGAGACTACCACCACATTTTGCGATCGAGAAAATATATTTATTTCTAAGGATATTTTTTTTTGTTGTTGCTATTTCAACTTCAAATACTCTAGTAGTACCCATATTTGAAATAGAGTGAAGAAGTTCAGATACCAATTTGTATCACCTAGATACCAATTGGATTCAAGTAGTAGCACGAAAGAAAGAAAGAAATGAGTTTTCCTAAAGTCCTATAGCTTCTCGAAGAAAAGTAAAGGCGTCCCCTTACCATTCCGCAAGACTCTACAAGACTTGTCCTTGTGTGATGAGATCAACGAACCTAACACTCTGATACCAAGTTTGTCACGACCCAAAACGAGTCGTGAGTGGCACCCACACTTACCTCCTTAGGNATTTTAGTATCAATCTACCTTTTGAAGCTTAAGATAAAATCGTCAGTACTCATTCAGAACCCTCAAGATACATTTCACAACCTAAATGTATTAATATTGTACCAAAGATCCACCACTAAAGATTTTCTTTAAAATAATGCTCAACCACTAAAATTTTCCTTCAAAATAATGCTCAATCTAAGTTCCTTAGTAATAAACTAGTTGGTTTCTAAAATGTGAATGCAACACTAAATCTTATTATCTGACCATGTCGTACAACTTGTAACTCCTTTAGTAATTAGTATTCATACTTGACAATAGACGTACCTGTTTCCACATAACCCTAGTACTGCTACACCATGAAAGTCCGTTAGATACCTCACAAGAACACATCATACCTGTCCATATTATCGTACCCAAATAGCCCACATATTTTTACCCATTGAATAATTGCAAAACATTATCGAATATGTTCTTTCTCTAGACCAAACAATTTGTTTTACTTCTTAGATCAATCCAATAACAAAATAACACACTTCCTAACTCTAACCAAGTAAGCATCGATGACTTTCTCTAATATACCCTCACTCAATGAAGTCATAGTAGTGTCCTTATTAACCGACACTCGACATGAGACTACCACCACATTTTGCGATCGAGAAAATATATTTATTTCTAAGGATATTTTTTTTTGTTGTTGCTATTTCAACTTCAAATACTCTAGTAGTACCCATATTTGAAATAGAGTGAAGAAGTTCAGATACCAATTTGTATCACCTAGATACCAATTGGATTCAAGTAGTAGCACGAAAGAAAGAAAGAAATGAGTTTTCCTAAAGTCCTATAGCTTCTCGAAGAAAAGTAAAGGCGTCCCCTTACCATTCCGCAAGACTCTACAAGACTTGTCCTTGTGTGATGAGATCAACGAACCTAACACTCTGATACCAAGTTTGTCACGACCCAAAACGAGTCGTGAGTGGCACCCACACTTACCTCCTTAGGTGGGCGAACCAACACATCTAAACCCCAACATATACCAATAGTTCAACTATAAATAATATAAATAATGCGGAAGCTCCAAAAGATACTAAGCAACCAATTTAAATAAGTTTCTAAAGTTTAATACTTATCATCCCAAAATCTGATAGTCATCACATCAAGGACATCTAATCTCCAATACTAAGTCTAAGAATATCGAATACACTAAAATAAAGAATAAAATGGTATGTGTCCGAAAGTATAAGACATCATGTCGTGACCGAGAGAATCCAACACGAGCTTGAATGGATAGCTCACCCTGTAACTTGATATGCGGGAGGCTGGCTAGAGGTGAGGGAAATCAGAAGTCATAGGTACACTCGCTGCATTTCATAAAAGGAAAACAAAGAAGAAAACAAGTAGGACTCAGTACGAGGCAACATGTACTGAGTAAGTATCATCGGTCAACCCAAAATAGTAACTAATATACAAAGAATAATAATATGAACTCAACTATAGCACTTAACATGTGATAAGCAACAAATCAACATGAACAAGTGTCAATAACAATAAAGTAAGCACTAATTAAGTCAACGGTATCAAGATCACACATGAGGACTCATGCCTCCAAACCAAACCATTTTGGGAGTTGAGTTCTTTGAGATTGAATATCTTCCATTAATTCAACATATTTTTCCTTTAATATTATCGTGTTGGAACGTGACACTCCGATCCAAAAATACCGTGTCGGAACGTGACACTCCGATCCAAGAATACCGTGTCGGAACGTGACACTCCTATCCAAAAATACCGTGTCGGAACGTGACACTCCAATCCAAGAATACCGTGTCGGAACGTGACACTCCAAACCAATTATACTATTAATTTATCCTTTATTATCACCGCTTTCAATTCATTGTTATATTATTTTCATCAAGCCTTCTTTATTCAAGGCATCACTTCGATAGATAGGATTAGATAATATAAATTCTACGGTCTCAGGATTTCAGACCAATCACAAACCACACAACAAAATCACACAATCACACAGTCAAGTACATAGAGAACTTCACAATATCATTCAAGGCATATCAATCACTATTAAGAGTTTACTATCAAATAGCATAAACCATAACCTACCCCCACCGAAGAACCAAAATCAAGCAAGCTCCAATACTTTTCCTTTCCTCAATGCTTTCGAACCTTTCCAATCTATCAATTATATATACATAATTTGTAAGTTTAAAAGCCTATAATCACTAATGTTATTCTATGTTTAGCTTAGACCCAAAAATTCACCTAATTCTATGATCAATTTACTTTATATAATGTACTACACCTTATATTTAATTACGTATTAAAATATGTTAAAACTTGAACCATTACGAACTACAAAATTTTACATGTCCAATAGAATCGATGACATTCTCTTTTATGCAATTCATTGTAATCTATACAACATATAATTTGTAAAACTAATTAAATCAAACAACCTATCACTATTTGCTTATAAAAAAAAGACTCATATACTAATATTCAAACCCACGTGATTGGCCAGCAAGTTTCAACCCAATTTATTTTATAAAATTAACAAATAACGTCAATCCTACATTCCCCAATCACTGTAAGCTCCAATCCTTTAAAATAATAATTTCCTACACTACATATTCTAATCGTTAACTTCTAATTCTTGGCCAAATTTCATGCCATAATTATTCCTACCATTAATTAACAATAACTAGGAGAATTGGGTTCATGCTCTTTCAATTCAATATCATTCCAATTTGTTTACACATTAATGATTAATGGCTGCCTAACTTTTTCAATCAACAATTTGTACTTAAACCTATCTCGTAGCAATTTAGCATACACCTGAACATTTATAGTTTTACAAGAACTAATATATTCTTTCCACCAATCTGCATGTTACGAATTCATAAATAAACTTACCGCTAAACGAATCCACGCTTAATCTTTAATGTTGCTGCACAGGTAAGCCGTCTTTCTCTCTGTTCTTCTTTTTTCCTCTTTTCTTTTCATCTACGGATTATTTGTTACCCTAATTATTATACTCATATAATTATAATAGTGATAAAAGTGACCCACTATTAATAATAATATTATTTCTTAACCATTAACTAAATAAATTAGTAAAACTACCCCACTAATTTCATAATTATAATTATGAATAGTCCAAAACACCCACTTAAATCTATCTGAAAGTATTTTCTAACATAAAAATTTCTAGTGCCCAAACCGACTACACGGGTTGTTACAAATACATGTTAGACACCTTACCACCAAATCTCATCAAATTCCGACTCCTAAAACCCCGTCAAATGGGCTAAGGCACATTAGCACCTTTTGTAGTAGTCTTTGGACGTCGTGGACATTCCTTGACATTTTGACTCTAAAACTTTCTAAATAAGTCTGATACATTATTATTAACCTTAAAATAATGTTACAACCCTTGGACACTCATGTGAGACTCTAGATTAAGTTTTGAACTTTCGGAGTGTTACAGAAATGAACATTTATGAGAAACATGCTTTTTTGTTAAAACTTCATAGTATAAGCACAAGAATCACATTTAAACACCAAGAAATACATTTTAAACAATACAAGTCATATGCAATTTATATCAAATTATAAAACCTCATAGTGGCATTACAGTAAGCTTACTATGAACTTTACTGTAACTTCACTATAACTTCCAATAAAATTCACACCATATAATATAACATCAATAACACCTAGAAAACACATGAACATGAGATCCTCCTACCAAAGGTGATTCTAAGGCTCACTTGAGTGAGTTATGAAGAGACCGCCCATACAATCCCTTCACACACACCTAAGAGATCCTTTAGACTACCTAAGATAAGATCATTCTCACTTCCCAGCATAGTATAAATATAATATGATGTTTTTCTCCCAAAAGTTGTCAAATGACTTATTTAATTAAATCAAGAAGAGAACGCCCATACCCTCTCTCCAAAATTAAATAATCCATAAAACTACTTAAGTTTAGATCATGTCAACTTTATCAATTTACTTCCCCTATCTAGAGTTATTCTTAAGATTTCCCTAGGTAAGCATGAAGTTACAATTCCTATGCCCCCTTCATACCTTACTAAGCTACCCTTAAACTACTCTAGGTAAGTACTTATTTATTAACATACTTTCTAACTTAAGTCATTATCTTTACCAGTTCACTAAGAGACATTCAACACATAAGGACATTCAAGTAATAGTCTTGGGGAAGACCTAGGGACTCACTCACTAACATTTTCAAAGCCTAATCGTGCAATGTCTAGATAGTGTCCCATACCACCACCTAAACTTCATAGAACTTCTCAAACACTAGTAAGTATCCCATATGATGAGAATAGTCAATAACCGACATAGACCATTCTAGCTATGCATGGAATTCGAGTCATGAACTTACTCCGATGGAGGGTGTTCTACTTGCAAATGGTAGAACTAGGAAACATCCCATGTAGACACATGGTAAATGAATATGAAAGGTTTCCTTGTACTCTAACCTCATCCTTAACTAGATCTACTTCCCAAACCATACTCACTCAATGCTAGCCTTTGTTCTAATAGAGTAATTCAATAACGGAGTACATGAAAAGGTTCCATATCTAGTTCACAACCCAAGCACAATACACCATACCAGAGAGGGTCCACTAAGGCTACCTACAATGGTCAAGAGGATAGCTCAATGACTTTCCTAATAATTTCACACCGTTCCAGCCTATCAACCCGAAGTACACCATTCACACAAGAAAGATACCATTGCAACTTTCAACTTCAAGAATATCATTACCTTCCAACTAGGTTGAAGGTTCCATATAAAGGACCTTCTTAACTTCGTTCAAGGTCTCGTGTCAACACAAATACAAGACTAAGAAGCTTCAATATACTAAGTCAAGAACTCATATTCACATTGTAATGTATCAAGTAAGGACACAAGTTTCCCAAAACAAGACACACCCTATATCAAATATATCATATCATTCAGGAAGCACATAGGAGTAACTAATGTCATCTATAGGTTACCCTATCCACTACTATAGTATCATCAATCTAAGTATAACAAGTATCATATAATCTATCAAGAAACCTCATACTTCAATCATCAAGTAATGCACCTAATGACTACACTATAGCCTACTAGACACACATATCATCAACTAGAAGGACTCATGCTTTGGCTCCACCTAGACACATAGTCATCTAGACTCTTACAATAACCACATATTCAAGTTCTCACATAACAATATCGTAATACATAAAGTAATGCCGACGAGGCCACATTATTCACAAGTATATTACATAAGCACCGCCACCATAAGTGGACCATACCAAACATCATCATCATCTAAGAACTATACTATACAATATATAGAAATTTAGATCAACATACCATTATTCCAAGGGAAAATGGTCTGATATACCCCTCAACTTTGTCATTTAGAGCTGATATACCCCTTCTAATGAAAGTGGCTCATATATACCCCTACTTATAAACAAATGGCTCACATATACCCTTTTCCTCTAACGGAAATGAAAAAAATAAATATAATTTTAATCTAACTTTTTATAATTTTATTCTAAAAAATATAATCCCATATGAGTAAATTTAATCCTCGTCAAACATATTTTTTTGAATTTCTTTTTGTTTCAATAACTAATTTAGAATTACTATCTTGATAATCAATTTATTTATGTTTCAGTAATATTCTTGTAAAACTTATTGTAGATGATCAAATTTGTTTCTTCAAATATAAAACTCAAATTACAATATAGACAAAGAAATATTTTAAATGTTTTTTCTGTAAACGAAGGAATGAAAGGAAAAATAAAATATGAATCAGAAACTCAAATAATTATAAAGTAAAAAGGACAGATATATTCCTGAACTATTGTAAATGGTATGTAAATACCCTTCGTCACACTTTTGGGACATTGGTGCCCCTGCCGTCATACTTTTGGGACATTGGTACCCTTGTCTTCATACTTTTGGGACATTTGTGCCCTACCGTCATACCTTGGGGACATTGGTGCCCCTTCCCCTTCGTTATAGTGAAGGGCATATATGATGTAATTTAAGGACGATAGAGACACCAATATCCCAAAAGAATGACGGAGGGTATCTGCATACCATTTGTGGTAGTTCGGGGGTATATTTGTCCTATTACCCTAATTATATTACAAGAAGTCAAAAATAGTTTATGTATAAAAAAACTAAAATATAACTTGAACTTTGATAGAAGAATCATATATACCCCTTAATAATTTTTTTTTAAAAATCAAAAGTAATAAAGAATAAATTTAAAACTAGTTTTTTTACTTCCTTTAAATGAAGGGTATATGTGAGCCATTTTGTAACGACAGGGGTATATGTGAGTCATTTGTATAACGGTAAGGGCATATATGAGTAACTTTCATAACGAGGGGTATATCAGATCAAATGACAAAGTTGTGGGGTATATCAGACCATTTTCTCCCTAATTCCAATCTCACAACTCCAATCCATAGTCACCTCTATCAACACAATAGTCAAAGGCCCTTACCGATGGCAATGATCACCAATTCAATTAAATAATTACAATATACAATGAATCAAAGACAATACAACATGAATTTTTAGATTTTGGGGAATCTTACTAGCAATTCTAGCACGATTCATTCATAATTCAATAGCCCAAATCAAACTACACAAGAATTTAATAGCACAATGACATAATCAAATCACCCACAAAGTAGTCAAATCTAAGGTTGCATGAATTACATGGGTTCATAGTGTTTTAAGGTCAAAATCATCAAATTAACATTAATTCAATCAATATACAACGACTTAAAACGTGTTATGCAAGAACACATGGCTAGACTATAAAATAGGACAATTTCATCTTTGAAAGACTTTGGAAATCACTTTGAAGATTGGATCCTTGAAGAAAAGAGATTGAAGGATGAATACCATACCTTAATTTATTATAGACCAAGAATTTGATGAAGAATTGATGAAAAATCACCAAATAATCTTCAATCCAAGCGCTATCTTATGTTTTGGCTCCAGTGGAGTTTTAGAGAGTTTTTTTTTAGGGAATTTGGGTTTTGATTTAGAATAATAAATTCATCTAAGTGTTTAATACTTATAAAACTATTTAAAATAACCAAAATAACCTTAGGAAAACTCCCTTCTATTTATTCTGATGTGGGGTAAAATGTACCAATTCACCCCTACACTTTAAAGTGAATCAGCGAGCAGTTGCAGCCACCGTCGACGGTTTCCCATCGACGGGACGTAGGTCCACATACGGTCCATCCTTGCCGGGTGTCGATGAGTTTAGTGACTTGAGTTTGGGATATTAAGATCCCTAGTCTAATTCCATACCTATGCCTCCCACCTACGGGGCGTCATTTGGCCTACTGGGTGTCGATGCCCTCCGTAGGTGAGGCTGGTCTTGACAGCCTTGGCCCAAAAGATGGGTCCTTCCTCAAGGACCCTTGGTTGGTACTTGGGTAATTTTTCCGGATGTTTCAATCTTTAATATGTTTGTATACGAGTTCAGGACCTCTCACATCAATTTCATCAAAAATGAACAATTAAAACTCGACGAAACATGCTAAGTCACACAAGGACGTTTCACGGCAAACCTTTCGAACGTCATGGATGTTCTTGGACATTCTAACTCCAAATTTCATGAAACATTAGACACTGCCTCCTAACCTTATTATAACCCATTTTAGGACTTCAAAACACCAAGACACAAGTGTTAGGATCTAGTTACACCTTAGTCGTTTTAGAAGTGTTACAATCTCCCCCACTTGGACAATATTCATTCTCGAATGATGCTTGCTTCATTTTAAACTCTTTCAAGAGATAAGAAACTCAAGACTAGAATAAAATGATCATAACACACCATACAAAATATAAAATTTAGGAGGAACACCAATTTCTCATACTTTTAGAGACTCAAAACACAACAAGAGGATAGAAACTAATCTACGACTCATCATGTAAATAAGACTCACATGGTTCATTTCAAATAGGAGGAACACCTTATAAACACATTATAATGCTTATATACATCACTTATATATACATTACAACCATTTTTAACAAAATAACAATTTAGTCAAAATTTGAAATTCATTACAGTGAACTGCCAAGCAACGCATATGCTCAAAATTCCACAAATGCAACTCTTAAGAAATTTATGATGAAAGCGTGAAAATATGAAATATAAAATCATACAAACCCATTTTATAATCTAACTATAACTTCATAAAATATATAATGCAAGGAATCAATGAATTTAAATTCCAACAAGACTCCTAAACACCATGAAACATGCAACATGCTACATGCTACTATGACTTTCTAACACTCAAGCTTGAGTAGAATAGAGGAGATGAGACAATCAATCAAAGATCCACTACTCATCATACTCACTACTTAGAAGGAACTCATAACAACTAAAGGGAGAATCTATAACTTACCAACATAATCTTCATCATCCGCCTTTGATCCTCTAGCCCGGAGTGCATAGAAGCGATTCTTCCTTGGAACATCATCACCCGGAACACTTGGAGGAACTTGCTTACCTTTCTTTATTCTATCCGCAATAGTAGGACAATCCCTCACCTCATGTCCATCCTTACCACAAGTAAAACAATTCCCAATACCACCTAGACATTTCCTATAGTGCTTCTTCCCACAAATAACAGAAGTAGGCTTACCATTTTCAGAACCACTACCCTTTTCAAGTTTGACCTTAGGATCCTTAGGTTCATCTTGAATTGGATCCCACTTCTTGAACCTAAGTTGGTTTTTCTCACTTGGTCCACTCCTCTTAAAGTTTCTATAAATCCTACTAAGCTTTGACTCCTCAATGGATTGAGCATACACCATGAGCCTAGAAATGTTCATATCACCATGGAGCATGGCCGTATGACACTCTTCTTTCACAAGATTGGCAACATTGGTCACAAAACTATTCATCTCATCCTTAGGGTTAGACACCAAGGATGGAACATACATAGACAACATAGTGAACTTCAAAGATTACTCTTCAACACTCTATAGGACCCAAATCAACAAGCCTATTATATTTCCATTGAGTGTACCACACTTGAGCAACCTCGCTCAATTAGTGTGAAGCTAACTCCGCCTTCTCCCTTGAAGTCACCCCCTTGTCACTCAACACCTTTTACATACCATCTAGAAACTCTTGGGGATCCTCTCCCACCTTAGAGGAAAGAAAGATAGGAGGATTCGTACTCACAAAGTCCCTCAATCTAGAGGTCATAGTACTCTCAACAACATTATTTCTAGGTTCAACACCCCTATTCAAATTAGTATTCATGACTCGAGCTAAAGCAAACAGAGCCTCTCTACAACAAGTAGATCCTTGTATAATAATAGTCATTATCTCAATAGGAATCGCACGAGAACACCTTCCATTATAACCCTCATATGTGACACTAACACATTAACATCACTATATCAAAGTAAGGCACATCGGTTCTTCATAACCAACCTTATATCATTACATCTTAAGGATAATCTCACAATAATATAATCAAGACATTTCAATTGCATCATCATACCACACCTACTTAATCCAATTTACAAGATATACTTTAATTGAACTTTATCACCAAGTACAAGCCACCATAATTGAAGCAAAAATTTAGGATATCAAGACTTACCCAATCTCCTTCAAGATCCATCATCATGGTATTACCATCAACCAAGTTAATTCAATCCAATGATAGGTGTAATAATATTAATCAACAGAAATTAAAACAATAATGAAGTCAATTGTATCACTACAACTCGATTCAACACGAGTTCATAACTTATGGTCAGGGAATTTGGACCAATTCATGATCTATTCAACAAACTAGGTTAATTCATCAAGAACCAATGTAATTTAACCATAAAATAACATAATCTAATCATAATAATAATAAAAAAAAACCATAGACAATACAATTTAGAAGAACAAAATCTATTAGGAAGAAAACCATATGAAATCATCTTTTTAAAGAAACCCTTTGGGGAAAGGAATCCCAAAGGTGAAGGATCCAATAACTTGTTAATTGTTGAAGAATGATGGAGAAAAACCCCTTCTTTCTGCCCTAAGACCTTGACCTATCCCTTCAATGTAGTTCTTCTATTTGGGAGAGAGAAAGAAGAGAAAAGGAAGAACAATTTGTGTTTTGGGATTGATAGATGTAAAGGAGGTTTTAGACTTAAGGTAGGTTATATAGTTAATTAACTAACCTAACTAACCAACCCCTAATCACTAATTAAACCCCTAACTAACTAACTTAATTAAATGAACTAACTAAAACTCACTAGAGAAATTGAAGGACTGACCTACGAAACCCCGACCTACGGGCCATAGGTCAGTCGACGGCTAAGTCCCCCTCCATGATGCACATCTGCCACTTTGGTCAGAGACTTACCAAAATTACCCCTTTATGAAAGTGGCTAAGTGACCATCGACGGAGGCATCATGCCCCGTCGATCAGGCCATGGATCGTGACCTGTAACTATCGATGGTTATGCCTGCACTGCCTCCATTGGCAGCTTTGGGTCAAAATTAATGTGTCCTCCTCAAGGACCCTTTGGTTGGTCCTTGTGGAGTCATATGTCACATCCGAGAATACCCTCCAGACGTAATCGATGTAGTTGTCCTCTTTGAGGATTAAGAGTAGCCTTTTAGCTTACGTCATTAAATTCATAGGTCAAAATTAGCAAAAATTTAAATTTTTTACTACTTCTACATTGAGGTTTACATAGACCTCTACATACACATACTATATATATCGAGTATACATATACCTTTCGTATATAAAAATTACTTAGTCTTCTACTTTTACTGCACATAGATATATAAAATATATCATAGACTCAAATAGTCGTCTCATCTTATAACCATCTAATAAGAGTATAACAATTTGGTCCTAGTCCATACATCAATGAAATAAGTCCACATATAGGTCATACAATGTTTAGTATTCAAATGAAAAAGAAAGAACATAAAAGTCTTGAAAACTAAAGCAACATCATGAGCTTGATAGTGGCATTGCCCTCGGAAAGTGAGGACCTACCAAACTTGGATAATTAAGAATTCAAAGTCTTCTTCAAAGTCATTTCCAAAAGCCCTTCAACAACCTAAACCAAAAATGTTGTGGAAAAGGAAGAAATGGGGTTAGTACATCACTTGCACTAAGTATGAGATCATATGCACATATAATATCAAATCATGCTAAAAGGGGACATCTCATTAAATATGCTATTTTTATCGAAAACCTTTATGCACATTCAAAAAGACCAATACCAATCAATAAGACATTTTCCATAAGTCATACGCATGTACATCATAAGGCAAACAATATAAGACATAGTCAAATCAACACGCATATCATATAATTGAACACATAGTTGAAGTAACTCTATCATCAAGTTATAATAGCAACAAGCATGAATAAGAGCACATTACATCATAAACACCATTACTCATGACCCTATTTAAGTCCACTTGTGCAATAATTAAGCAAAGCCTTATAACCTTACTTAACCAAGTAAACCTATCAAGAATCATAACTAATGTCCAACTTCACATAACATAACATTAAAAGTACATAATATCATACTTAAGAAATATAGACGAAATATATGTTATTAATATTAATCAACATCACATAGTGTCATAAACATGTAAAATCATTATATACGTAGCGTTACATTCATAAGCATATACTTACGACTTCCCAAGGAAAACTAGTGCAATGTAGGTAGAGTCCCATAACCCTTCCTAGACTAAGCTAAACGCCTTAGGTCATCTTAGTGAGAGTTCAATCCTTCAGTTTATTTTATATTTTTGGGAAAATCTTGCGTTAACCGACATATACCACATGATATACTATGAAATCCGGTATCATGAAACCCTACACCGAAAGAAGGCAGACTACTTGCCAAGGAAGTACAAAAAAATAAACCTAGCAACTATGTGGATCCACTAGTTAGTATTCCTATGGTGAAAACATAGTTTAAGAACTAAGAGATATAGTTGGAAGCCTGTTTATGCTATATGCATAATTATCTTGAATCTCAAGAGTACAATAGTGATCCTACCTTCCCTATGTGGGAAGGGACACTCCTCACTGTAGTTCACTCTGTGCTATGCTAGAGTTCCTTTTGAAATGTCTTGAATACCTTTATTAATCATCATAGCTTAATGTTGGTCATAGGGTCTAACCTTTGTATAAATATCATCATCATCATAGCTCAGTAAGAATTGCATGAGTATTTTCCTTTAATTACAATTCATATAGGTAAAATTAGCATATTTACGTATCCCTTCATAATAAGATACATTGGTAAATCATCACCATCCTTATAGCATTTAGACATTAGCCAACACCTCACAAACAATAGTCAAGACATTTCAATTCAACATCATACCAACACGTACTTAGACTAATCACAAAGTCATCATAATTGAAGTAAAGGTTAGGACCAAAGAGACTTAGTCAATATCCTTCAATAGATATCGTCATGGTTTTACAATCAACCAACCAATTATATCTAACAATAGGTGTAGTAACATCAATCAATAGTAATTAACAGAAGAACTAGGTCAATTGCATCATCACTATCCAATTAACACCAATTCATAACCTAGGGTTAAGGGGAAGAGGTTCATCATGACTTCTTCAAGAAATTGATCCAATCCCAACAATACATTACTCTAGGCAATCCATGAATGAATTAGAATAGATAAAACAAGTCTAATAATCAATTCATGCTTCAATTCCAATAAATTCACAATCAAGACCCAAGATTTGGAGAAATGGGGAAGGAATATGTTCAAAATGAAATTAAATCAATTAACATCAATTAACCAACAATCTATAACTAATTAGTCATAAATAATCACAATTAATCAAGATCAATTATAAACTTGATGTTTAGAAGAAAACCCATTAAAATAGAAAAATCGTTCGCGTTGGGGAATTTAGAATTCAACTTTGAGAGGAGATTTTTGGGAAAGGAATCCCAAGATTGAAGAACCAATACCTTAATAAAGATTAATACACGAAATTGAAGTGAAATCCTAGAGAAATTGGTATTCTTGTTCAAGATTTCTTCTTGCTTCAATGGAGGATGAATAGAGAGAGAAACTAGATTTGGGGATTTAATTTGAGTAAATAAATGTGAGGTAAAAGTGATTGGAAAAATCAATGTATATACCCCCGTGAAATACCCAAAATACCCCTCACTTAATTTGACCCTTTAATGAAGTCAAACTTCAAATCAAAGTTTTAGATTTTCGTCGGGGAACAAGTCAGCGACGCAGAGCTTTTCCCAGATGATTTTCCAATTCAATTTTCGAGATAGTGAAGTCCGCTATCTGCCCGCAAAGCGAACTTGAGATTTAACCAAAAGCCACCGATTTTCGTGACATGGACTTTTTTAATCAATGTGTAATTTTGCTGCTGTTATGGCAGCTTGCCAAGCCAACTTTGGGGTCCTTCCGTGGACCCCTAAGGCGACCCTTGGGGAGGTACGACCTGGATGTTTTCACTCTATATACTAGGTTTTACGTATTTAAAGTTATTTTACAAGTGTTAGCCCTCATACGACACCACTAAACCTTCCCAAAACCTATGGACGTTTCACTAGTTACATTAGAATAGCTTCCGGACATCATGGACGTTTCTTGATGTCTTGGCATCAAACTTCATAAATGGTTTATTAATATTATTTTAGGCTTTATGAAAGTGTTACTAAACTTAGATCAACATGTGAGTCTCTAGTTAAGGTCATAGACTTTCATAGTGTTACATTATACCTCCCTTAGGAACATTTGTCCCCGAATGACACTAAAATAATTTGGGAGGAAAAGATAGATTCAAGACTAGCAGCCCAACCAACAACATACATCATTAACATGATTTACCACACAAGGAGTTTTACACAACTCCATTCAATATAAAATCATGGCATTTACACCAATGAATCAAAGCATCAACTTTTCACACACATAAGGCTCAAAGTCACATCCTGAGAAACTTCCTTCTCACAACAACAACATGAGCTCAAGATATCGTTAAAGAGTCAATTATGCAAAATCTTAACTCATCAACATGCTACATATCATTTCATAAGAAATCACCATATCAAAATTCACAACATGACTCAAAACAAGAAGAATTTCAGTTTACAAATCAATATGCGCAATTTCACAGTAACTTCACTATAATGACATCAAAAATGCATTTTTTGCAAAACATCACCAAAACTCAAGCAAATTTTATTTTTAGTAATTATTTTAATTATTAATAGGAATAACTAACCTTAGTTATCAAATAAATGAGGGTAACGAGACTTCATGCCGGCCTCGGCCTCCCATGTTGCACCCTCAACTAGGCGATTCTTCCGTAATACATTTATGGAAGCTACCTCTTTATTCCTTAACTTTTTTACTTGTCTATCAAGTATTTGAACCGGAACCTGCTCATAGGAGAGGTTGTCATTTACATCAAAACCCTCAATAGGAAGAATAGACTCGGGATCACCGAAGCCAATTCACTAGGTAACTTCAACTCATATGCCACCTTACCAATATTTTGCAAGATTTCATTGGACCCACATAAAGAGGACTCAACTTTCCTTTCTTGCCAAATCTAACCACCCCTTTCATAAGCATAATTTTTAAATACAATTTATCACCTTCTTCATACTCTAAATCTATTCTCCTATAATCGTCATATGACTTTTACCGACAATAGGCTATTTGAAAACGGTTCCTTACAATATGAACCTTCTCCAAAGTCTTATAAATCAAATCGGTACCCAAAAGTGAAGACTCACTAAAGCACTTCAAAACTCCAAGACGTGTCTTAAAGCCTAACATAAATGTCATAAGGTATGCACACTATTTTAAGGTCCATGACATTCGAAAACTAGTTCTAGGAGGTATTAGCGTGCCTTAGCCTATTTGACTAGATTTTAGGAGTCAAAAATCCATGAAAATTTGTGGAAAGGTAGCTAAGATGTGTTTAAGTCAATTCATGGTGGAAACGTCTGAGTACAACTCTCCAAGGACAAACCAAGGGCCTTTGAGGAGGACCCTTGCACGTTGGAGTCAACAGTTTCTGGGTAGGGTGTAACCACGAGATGCAATCAACGATTTATGTGTGGATTGACGGGGAGTCGTAGAAAACCGTCGACCAACACAGAAAAATTATTGGATCCCTTGACTTCACAAGTCTCTGACAAGAACCACGGATGTGAATCATGGAGGAGAGCTGGTCCGCCGACTGACCAATGATCCGTCGATCGTGGTCTCGTCGATAGGGCTTGTAATTCCTGCACGTTTTAAGTTGGTCTTAACAAATTAATTAAGGGGTTTGGTGGTTATTTAGGGATTAAGGGAAGACTAATTGACTTAATTAACCCCCCCCATATAAAGACCCCAACCCCATTAGTCTAATTACAACTCTCAAAACACAACTCTCTTCATTCTCTCTTCTTTCTCTCTCTATTGGAACACCATTGAAGACAAGCTAGGGGAGGTATTTGGGGGCTGTAAAGGGATTATTTCACTATAAATTCTTCATCAAATGTCGAGGTATGGAATGTAATTCACCTTTGAGACCTCTTTCCTCAAAGGGTTCCTTCAAAATATTTTCAAAAGTTGGGTTTTCATGTGGGTTCTTCTCCATCTCAAAATTTATGATATGAATTGGTTTGTTTATGTTTTATACTGGATAATATGATTATATTAACATTAATTCTAACTTAATTATGATATATCTTGATGGTTTGGTCAAGTTTGTAGAAGATGACCCTTAACCCTGAACCCTAGGTTTGATCTTGATATGAATTAGGTTGTAATTTGTTCAATTGACTTGGTTATTGGTTGAATTACTATTAGATGATGTTTTTTACATCAATCATGAGCAAATTAGTTTTATTTTTAGTCTTTCATGCTAGTTCTTGAGAAGATAATGTGGGTTAGAAAGTATGTTGTGAATTAACCTAAGTATCTTGTCTTAAGCTATGATTTAGTATTGATTTATGATGTAGTGATTATTCTAGCTTTTTTATCATGTTGATTATTGACTTATGATGATGTATAACCAAATTGGGTTGAATGGACGGTTTATGGTAAGACATTGATGATGAACTATGAAGGAGACTTGGTAAGTCTTATGATCTCTTTCCTTTATTTCAAATTGTGGATAATTATGATAAAGTCATGATGTTGTATTGAAGTATTCCTTGTATTTGCATTGAGAGGGTGGTATGATGTGGAATTGAACTGTCTTGATCATGATTATGAGGTATTGCCTTATGATGTTATGTTATAAGGAGGGTGAATGATTTATCAATGTGCCTTATCATTATATGAAGATGTTAAGGTGCTAACTTCATCTATATGAATTGTAATGAGAGGATTTATACTCATTCAATTCTTATTGGACTATTGATTATGATGATTATACAAGGGGTATACCCTATGACCTAAACTAATCTATAATTGATAATAAAGACTTAAAGATATTTCAAAAAGGGACTCTATCTTAGCACCGAGTGAAATAGAGTAAGGAGTGTCCCTTCCTATATAGGGAATCTAGGATCACTAAAGTACTCTTAAGATTGGAGACTACAATGCATGTAGCATTAACGGGGTCCCAATTATATCTCCTAGTTCTTGAACTATGTTGCCCCCATAGGAATACTAGCTAGATGATCCACGTAGTTGCTATGTTTCATGTTTTGGTACTACCTTGGAAAGTAGTCCGCCTTCCTTTGCTGTACGGTTTTATGACACCATATTCCACACTAGCTCATGTGGTCTATGTAAGTTAGGGAATGATGTTCCCAAAAAGGTAAAATGAACTAAAGGGTTGGACTCTAAATAAGGTTACTTAAGGGGTCTAGCTTAGTCTAGTTAGGGGTATGAGACTCTATTTAAGCATTGCACTAGTTTGCCTTGATGGGATTCTTAGGAGGATCTTCTTATCTATGATTATGGTTATATTGCTATATGATTTGTATGTGTTGGTTTATATTGTTAAAGTAAGATGATATGTACACCTAAATGCTATGTTAAGTGATGTAGGATGTTAGTCATGATTTTTGTTGAGTTAGTTGATTGAGTATGGTTATGGGGATTTACTTGGTCATTGCACTTGTTGACTTTATAAGGGTTCATGGGTAATTGTGTTGCTTTGGTTATATTGAAATGTACTCTTATACATGCTTGTTGTTAATATGACTTGATGTTAGAGTTACTTGGATATGTATTCGATGATATGATAAGCATGTTGACTTGACTAGTTTTAATGTTGGTTGTCTTGTGATGAACATACTTATGACTTAATGAACATGCATTATTGAGTGGTATGGTCTTGTTGAATTTGCAGAAAGGTTTTTAAATGAAAAAATGCATACTTTAGGAATTGTCCTTTTGTTTAGCATACTTTCATAATATGTGTGTATATGGTCTCATACATAGTACAAGTGGTGTGCTAACCCCATATCTTCCTTTTCCCCAACATTATAGGTTCCGGTCTTTGAAGTTCTTTGAAGGCGACTTGATGAAGGCTTGGATATCTTATTCATCCAAGTTGGGTAGGTCCTCATTTTCCGAGGGAGATTCCACTATCTAGCTTATGGAGTTTGCTTTTAAGTTAAAGAATTCTATGGTTCTTCTTTCCATTTAGTATGAAACATTATATAGCCCATGTGAGGAATATTTACTTGATGTATAGGTTATGCCCAAGCTCTTACAATCTTATTAGATTGTTATGAGATGAGATGACTATTATGACTATTATGTCTATGTTTTCTTTTATATACTTATGTACAATAAAAGTAGAAGAATAAGTAATCTTCCTATACGAAGGGTCTATCTCTCTATCTACTTATCTATCTATCTATCTATCTATCTATCTATCTATCTATCTATCTATCTATATATATATATATATATATATGTTATGTGTATGCAGAGGTTTATGTAAACCTCCAATATGATATAATGAAATGTTAAATCGACCTATGAATGTAATGATGAAACCGAAGTGGCTAGTCTTAGTCCTTAAAGCAGACGACGACATCGCTTAAATCTAGGGGGTAAACCCGGATGTAACAAACTTTGTATCTGATCATGAGGTTGAATTATCTTAGAGTCAATGTCTCTCTCAACGACGTCTATGTAAGTTTGTATTCATAATTGTGAAGCGCGCAACACTTATGGATAGGAACTTTCGTGTTTCCTAGGAAACTCTTACTTTTTTTTGGAAATCCAATATCGTGCCGTTAGAGTATACTTATGGTGTGCTTTTGCATCTAATAATATTGTCATGATAATAGGGAAAATGAACACTCGAAGGAATGCGACGCGAAGGCTTGAAGAGGAGAATCCCAATACGGGAGCTCCTTCCCATGGTGATCAAGTTCCTCCTCTTGAGGAAGGTGAGAATGATGAACAAGTCCCGGTGAACCCTCCTCCTTTGGCAGATGAGAATATAAGGGCCGCTCTTCTTCAAATGGCCCAAGCCATCACTACCCAAACACAAGCCGCCACTGCTTAAGCCCAAGCCATGACAACCCAAGCTAATCGGGAGGTTGTACCCCATCCAAATCAATAAGTTGCTACTATGGCCTCCTGTATAAAAGACTTCACTAGGATGAACCCTCCTACTTTCTACGGTTCTATTGTTGAAGAAGACCCGCAAGAGTTCATCGATGAAGTCTGTCAGATACTTTTGGATATGGGGTTATCCATTACTAAGAAGGCCGAGTTAGCCACTTATCAACTCAAGGAAGTGGCTCTAGCATTGTATGTTTAATGGAGGGATATAAGAGGTGGTCCGGTGACTTGGGAGATCTTTAAGAAGGGTTTTCTTGATCGGTTCTTTTGTAAGGAGATGAGGGAAGCTAATGTTATGGAGTTCATCTTGAAATTCACTAAATGGTCAAAATATGCTCCTTCTTTGGTTTCCGATCCTAGAGATGAAATGAACCGTTTTCTGATGGGGGTGTCACAAGATTTGCAAGATTAGTGTCATTCGTCTATGCTACATGACAACATGAACATTTCCCGTCTTATGGTGCATGCCAAACATGTGGAAGAGGCAAGGGCTAAGAGGAAGAGTAGATATGCTAAGGGGCAAGATCCTTTGATGAAGGTTCTTCAAAGAATAGGCTTGAGATACAAGACAAGCCTATATTTAAGAAGACGGTTTCTAATCAAATTATTTCCAAGTTCCCTAAGGCTAGTGGTGATAGGGTGTCTAACCCTAAGCCTAATAAGGGAAAAGTTACTAGTTCACAAACCGAGAAGCCAACTTGTGGAAATTGTGGCAAGAAGCACTATGGTGATTGCCCTAAAGGGACGGATAATTGTTTTGGTTGTGGTAAAAGTGGGCACAAGTTTAGGGATTTCCATAATGTGAGGGGTTAAGACAAGGTAGTGGTCAAGCTCAAGCAAGTGGTTAAAATGAGGCTCCAAATAAGAACCGCTTCTATGTTCTCTGCTGTAGGGGTGAGCAAGAGATTTCTTCTGACGTGGTGACCGGTATGTTTGAAGTCTTCTCTATTGATGTATATGCCTTTCTTGATCCCGTTGCTACTTTATCATTTGTTACCCCTCCAGTGACATTTTTGCCCGATATTTTACATGATCCTTTTATATTGTCTACTCCGGTGGGTTGGTCGGTTGTAGCAAAAACGGTGTGTAGAAATTGTCCAATAATGTTGCCTAATAGAATTTCTTATGTTGAACTAGAAGAACTTAATATGCTTGATTTTGATATTATTTTGGGTATGGATTGGTTGCATGCTTGCTTTGCCTCTATTGATTGTAGAATAAGGTTGGTGAAGTTTAACTTTCCAAATGAATCCGTTGTAGAGTGGAAGGGGGGAAATTCTATTCCGAGAGGTCGTATCGTCTCTTGTCTAAAAGCATGCAAAATGAACTCTAAATGTTGTCTATACCATATTGTAAGAGTCCAAGATTTAGACTCTGAAATTACTCCCACTGAGTCGGTCCCCGTAGTGAGTGAATTTTCGGATGTCTATCCTAATGATCTTCCCGGTATTCCTCCAGAACGAGAAATCAATTTTGGTATCGATTTTCTACCTGATACAAATCCATTTCAATTCCTCTTTATAGAATGGCTCCGACCGAATCGAAAGGGTTGAAAGCTCAACTCAAATATTTACTAGACAAAGTCTTCATTAGACCAAGTAATATCCATGGGGTGCTTTGGTTTTATTCTTGAAAAATAAGGATGGATCCTTAAGAATGTGTATAGATTACCGCCAACTCAATAAAGTCACAATCAATAACAAGTATGCTCTCCCTCGGATTGACGACTTGTTTGATCAACTCCAAGGGGCACGCTACTTTTCTAAGATTGACTTGAGGTCGGGGTATCACCAACTTAGGGTGATAGGTGAGGATATACCAAAGATTGAATTTCGGACTAGATATGGTCATTATGAGTTCTTAGTAATGTCCTTTGTCTCACTAATGCTCCGGTGACATTTATGGACCTAATGAATAGGGTGTTTCAAAGTGACCTAGATTCATTTGTCATTGTCTTCATTGAAGACATCTTGGTATATTAAAAAAATGAGGGTGGTCACATGAACCATTTGAGGGTGGTCTTCCAAGTACTTAAAAAACATCAATTGTTTGCCAAGTATAGCAAATGTGAGTTTTGGTTGAGGTCGGTGAAATTTCTTGGTCATATCATCTGTGGTGAAAGAGTTGAGGTTGATCCAAGGAAAATGAAGGCGGTGAAAATTGGCCTAGACAATTATCTCTAACCGACATTAGGAGTTTTTTGGGTTTAGCGGGTTATTATCGGAGGTTTGTGGAGGGTTTTGCATCCATTGCATCTCTAATGACTACTTTGACCCAAAAGTGTAAGAAATTTGAGTGGTCGGAGGCATGTGAGAGACGTTTTCAAATGATGAAAGATAGGCTCACTTCTGCTCTGGTGTTGAGTTTATCGGAGGGTACAAAGGGTTTTGTTGTGTATTGTGACGCATCCCGAGTGGGTTTAGGGTGTGCGATTATGCAACATGGGAAGGTGATAGCCTACGCTTCTAGGAAACTTAAGGTGCATGAGAGAAACTATCCAACTATTGACCTTGAGTTAGCGGCCGTGGAATTTGCCTTGAAAATATGGAGGCATTACTTGTATGGTGTCCATGTTGATGTGTATACCAACCATAAGAGTCTACAATATATGTTTACCCAAAAGGAGTTGAATCTCTGACAGAGAAGGTGGTTAGAATTGTTGAAAATTTACGACATGAGTGTCATCTATAATCCCGGCAAGGCCAATGTGGTTGCGGATGCTCTAAGTCGTATGACTATAGGTAGTTTATCTCACATAGATGAAACCAAGAAAGACCTAATGAAAGATGTTCATAGGTTGGCTAAGTTTTGTGTGAGGTTGGAAGATTCTCTGAATGGTAGATTCATGGTCCATCATAATTCCAAGTCATCTTTAGTGGTTGAGGTGAAGTCTAAACAACACCTTGATCAACAATTGATGGAGTTGAAAGAATCGGTTCTTGGCAAGTTAAATGAGTCATTCTCTTTAAGGGAGGATGGTATATTGAGGTACCAAGGAAGATTGTCTGTTCCCAAGGTATATGGATTGAGGTACCTGATCCTTGAGGAAGCACATGGGTCCAGCTACTCTATTCATCTGGGTTTGACAAAAATGTTGCATGACCTTAGGGAAGTGTATTGGTGGGAATGTTTAAATAAGGACATAGTGTAGTTTGTTGCTAAGTGTCCAAAATGCCAATAAGTGAAAGTCGAACATCAAAAGTCGGGTGGCTTACTACTAGAAATACAAGTTCCTACTTTTAAGTGGGAAGACATCAATATAGATTTTGTAGTAGGTTTGCCTCAGACTCAAAGGCAATATCTCAATATGGGTGGTTGTGGATAGGTTGACCAAGTCCGTTCACTTTATTCCTATCAAGTGTAGTTATTCGGTGGAAGATTATGCTAGAATCTTCATAGATGAGATTGTGTGTCACCATGGTATTCTGTTATCCATCATATCGGATCGGGGTGCACAACTCACATCTAGGTCATGGAGGTCATTCCAAGAAGGGTTGGGTACTAAGGTGAAGTTGAGTATTGCTTCTTATCTCCAAATGGATAGTCAACCGGAGAGTACTATTCAAACCCTTGAGGATATGATAAGGGCTTGTTATTGATTTCAAGGGTAGTTGGGATAAGCATTTGCCTTTGGTGGAGTTTGCTTATAATAATAGTTTTCATTCATCCATTTCCATGGATCCCTATGAATCCTTGTATGGTAAGAGGTGTAGGTCTCCTATTGGATGGTTTGAAGTGTTTGAGCCTTCGCTTCTTGGTCCCAACTTGATTTATAAGACTTTGGAGAAAGTTAATATCATAAGGAACCGGTTGCAAACGGCCTATAGTCGGTAAAAGTCGTATGCCGATCATAAGAGAAGGGATTTGGAGTTTGAAGAAGGTGATAAGGTGTATTTGAAAATTTTGCCTATAAAAGGAGTGGTTAAATTTAACAAGAAAGGGAAGTTGAGTCCTCGTTATGTGGGTCCCTATGAAATCTTGCAAAGGGTTGGTAAAGTTGCCTATGAATTGAAACTTCCTAGTGAATTGACATCGGTTCATCCGGTTTTCCATGTTTCCATGCTCAAGAAGTGTATCGGTAATCCCGAGTCTATTATTTATAATCCGGGTCTTGGTGTGAAGGATAACTTCTGTTATGAGGAAGTTCCGGTTCAAATTCTTCATAGGCTACTCAACAAGTTAAGGAATAAAGAGGTGGCTTCCATAAAGTTGTTATGGAAGAATCACCTAGTTGAGGGTGCAACATGGGAGGCCGAGGCCGACATGAAGTAATGTTGCCCTCATCTTTTTGACAACTAAGGTTATTAGTTCTTACTAATATTGAAAATAATTACTAAAATTGAAGTTTCTTTGATTTTGGTGAAGTCTTGCAAAATGTGTATTTTTGAATAGCTTTACAGTGACTTACAACGAAGTTGTGCATTTGAAATTGATTTTTTTCTCTTTGGCTTGTTTTGAGTTATGTCGTGCATTTTGATATAGTGATTCTTTATGGAACAGTATATGGTATGTTGATAAGTTAAACTTTTACATAATTGACTCATAAATGCTATGTTGAGCTCTTGTTGTTATGAGAAGGAGATTCCTCATAATGTAATGTTGAGCCTAATATGTGGTAATTGAATTTTGAATTACCTTGTGTAAGAGATATGGTTAGTGTTGTTTTGTATTGTTGTTGGTTGAGCTTCTAATCTTGAGTCTATTTCTTCTTTCTAAAGATTTTTAATGTCATTCAGGGACTAATGTTCCTAAGGGAGGAGGGGGATAATGTAGCACTTCAAAAAATAAAGACGTGTCATAAAGCCTAACATAAGTGTCATAACTTTTAGACAATTTTTTAAGGTCCATTATAATGTTTATAAGTCAATTAGTAAGTCTAGAAACCAAAACGTCCAAGAACGTCCATGACGTCCGGAAACTAGTTCTCGGAGGTACTAGCGTGCCTTAGTCTATTTGACTAGATATTAGGAGTCGAAAATCCATGAAATTGGTGGAAGGGTAGATAATATGTGGTTAAGTCGATTCATGGTTAGAACGTCCGGGTACGACTCCCCAAGGGCCAACCAAGGGCCCTTGAGGAGGACCCTTGCACGTTAAAGTCAACACTGCCTGGGTAGTGTGTAACCATGAGATGCAATCGATGATCCATGTGTGGATCGACGGGGAGTCATGGACAACTGTCGACCAACACTTAGACAGATTATAGGAGCCCTCACCTGCACAAGTCTCTGACAAGAACCACAGATGTGCAGCAGGAGGTATTGTTCGTCGACTGAGCAACGATTTGTTGATCGTGGTCTTTTTGATAGGGCATGTAATTCCTGCACATTTTTAAGTTGGTCTTCACAAACTAATTAAGGGGTTTGGTGGTTAGTTAGGGATTAAGGGAAGCCTAATTGACTTAAGTAACCCCTAATATAAAGACTCCAATCCCATTAGTCTAATTACAACTATCAAAACAAAACTCTCTCCGTTCTCTCTTCTTTCTCTCTCTATTGGAAGACACCATTGAAGACAAGCTAGGGGAGGGATTTGGGGGCTTAAAAGGGAAGATTTTACCATCAATTCTTCATCAAACGTTGATGTATTTGATCTAATTAACCTTTGAGATATCTTTCCTCAAAGGGTTCCTTCAAAGTATATTCAAAAGTTTAGTTTTAATATGGGTTCTTCCCTATCTCAAAAATTATGATCTGAATTGGTTTGTTTATGTTTTATATTTTATAATATGATTATATTAACATGAATTCCAACTTAATTATGATACATCTTGATTGTTTGATCTAGTTTATTGAAGATGACCCTTAACCCTTAGCCCTAGGTTTGATCTTGATATGAATTAGGTTGTAATTGGTCTAATTGACTTGGTTATTGGTTAATTACTTTTAGATGATGTTGTTACATCAATCATGATAAAATTAGGTTAATTTGTAGTATTTCATGCTAGTTCTTGAGAAGATGATCCAAGTTAGGAAGTATGTTGTGAATTGACCTAAGTATCTTGTCTTAAGCTATGATTTAGTATTGAATTATGATGTAGTGATTCTTCTAGATTTGTTATCATGTTGATTATTTAATTATGATGATGTATACCCAAATTGGATCGAATTTAGGGTTTATGGTAAGACATTGATGATGAACTATGAAGGAGACATGGTAAGTCTTATGATCTCTATCCTTTACTTCAAATTGCGGTTAATTGTGATTAAGTCATGATGTTGTATTGGAGTATGACTTGTATTAGGATTTATGGGGTTGTATGATGTGGAATTGAAATGTATTGATTATGATTGTGAGGTGTTGTCTTAAGATGTAATGTTCTAAGGAGGGTGAATGATTTACCAATGTGCCTTATCATGATAATAAGATGTTAATGTGCTAACGTCACCTATATGAATTGTAATGAAAGGAGTTATACTCACGCAATTTTGATTGAGCTATTAATGATGATGATTATACAAGTGGTAGACCCTATGACCTAAACCAAGCTATGATTGATAATAAAGGCTTAAATACATTTCAAAAAGGTACTCTAGCTTAGCACCGAGTGAACTAGAGTAAGGAGTGTCCCTTCCAACATAGGGAAGGTAGGATCACTAAAGTACTCTTGAGATTGGAGACTACAATGGATGTACCATAAAGAGGGTCCCAATTATATCTCCTAGTTCTTGAACTATGTTGCCCCCATAGGAATACTAGCTAGTGGATCCACATAGTTGCTAGTTTCATGTTTCGGTACTACCTTGGCAAGTAGTTCGCCTTCCTTCACTGTAGGGTTTAATGACACCGGATTCCACACTAGATCAAGTGGTCTATGTCGGCTAGGGAATGATGTTCCCAAAAAGGTAAAATGAACTAAAGGATTGAACTCTAAATAAGGTTACCTAAGGGGTCGAGCTTAGTCTAGGTAGGGGTATGGGACTGTATCTAAACATTGCACTAGTTAGCCTTGAGGGGAGTCATAGATTGATGTTCTTATGTATGATTATGCTTATAATGATATATGACTACCATATGTTGAACTTGCATATTGTTGATACTATATGTTAATTAGTTCACTTATGAATATGTGTTGGTTTATATTGTTAAAGAAAGATGATATGTACACCTAAATGCTATGTTAAGTGAAGTAAGATGTTAGTCATTATTCTTGTTGGGTTACTTGATTGAGTAAGGTTATAGGGCTTTACTTAGTAATTTTACTTGTTTACTTGATAGAGGTTCATGGGTAATTGTCTTGCTTTGGTTATATTGAAATGTACTCTTATACATGCTTGTTATTAATATGACTTGATTTTAGGAGTTACTTGGATAGTTATTCGATGATATGATAAGCATGTTGACTTGACTAGTTTTGATGTGTTGGTCTTGTGATGAACATACTTATGACGTAATTAACATGAATTATTGAGTGGTATGGTATTGTTGAATTTACATAAAGGTTTTTAAATGAAAAATGCATACTTTAGGAATTTTCCTTTTGTTTAGCATAATTTCATAGTATGTGTGCATATGGTCTCATATTCAGTACAAGTGGTGTCCTAATCCCATTTCTTTCTTTTCCCCAACATTTTAGCTTCCGGTTGTTGAAGTACTTTGAAGGAGACTTGAAGAAGGCTTGGATCTCTTATTCATCAAAGTAGGGTAACTCCTCACTTTCTGAGGGCGATGCCACTATCTAGCTTGTGGAGCTTGCTTTTTATTCAAAGACCTCTATGGTTCTTTATTTCCATTTAGTATGAAACATTGTATAGCCCATGTGAGGCATTTTTACTTGATGTAAAGATTAAGCCCAAGTTCTTACAATCTTATTAGATGGTTATGAGATGAGATGAATATTATGACTATTATGTCTATGTTATGTTTTATATACTTATGTGCAATAAAAGTAGAAGACTAAGTAATCTTCCTATACGAAGGGTCTATGTATACTCGATATATATATGTAATGTGTATGTAGAGGTCTACGTAAACCTCCAATTAGATATAATGAAAAGTTTTAAATTTTCCACTAAATTCGACCTATGAATGTAATGATGAAAGCTAAAAGGCTAGTCTTATTCCTCAAAGAGGACGACGACTCTGGTTACGTCTAAAGGATAATATCCAGATGTGACACACAACCACTTCAAACCATCCAATTGGAGATCTACGTCTACTACCATACAAGGCTTCATATGAATCCATAGATATAGATTAATGGTAGCTATTATTGTAAGTAAACTCCGCTTGACCTCCGTTTGGGGATGAAAAGCGGTGCTTAACTACGCCTTGGTACCAAACCTTGTTGGAATGACCTCCAAAACCTATATGTGAATTGTGCACCCCTATCCTATATGATGAAAAACAGAATACCATGGCGACACACAATATCATCTACGAAGATCCTTGCATAATCTTCCGCTGAATAAGTAGACTTGATGGGAATGAAATGAGCAAATTTGTCAACCTATCCACAGCTCCCATATAGAGTCAAATTTCTTTTGCGTCTGAGGCAATCCTACAACAAAATTCATATTGATGTCTTCCCACTTCCAAGTAGGAACTTAGATTTCTTGTAGTAAATTACCCGGATTTTGGTGTTAGGCTTTCACTTGTTGGAAATTTGGATGATTAGAAATAAATTCTGCTGTGTCCTTCTTCATTCTTCCCTAAGGTCATGGTACATCTTTGTCGAACACAGATGAATGGAGTAACGGGAACCATGAGCTTCTTCGAGAATCCGGTTCCTCAAACCATCTACATTGGGAACACACAACCTTCCTTGATACCTCAAAACACCATCCCCCATAGGAGAATGACTGAACAAGCTTGCCAAGAACCGATTCCTTCAATTCTATCAATGGTGGATCAAGATGTTGTTTGGACTTCACCTCAACTACCAATGATGACTCGGAGTTATGATGGACCATAAAGCCACCATTCGTAGAATCTTCCAGCCTAACACCCAGTCTAGACAACCTATGAATATCTTTCACTAGGTCATTCTTGGCTTCGTCTACATGAGACACACTACCCATGGACAAACGAGTTAAAGTATCCGCTACCACAATGGCCTTGTCGGGGTGATAGAGAACACTCATGTCGTAGTCTTTCAACAATTCCAACCACCTTCTTTGTCGGAGATTTAACTCTTTTTAATAAACACATATTGTAGAATCTTTTGGTCGATATACACATCAACATGAACACCATACAAATAATGCCACCATATTTTCAAGGCAAAAACCACGGACTCTAACTTAAGATCATGAGTTGGATAGTTCCTCTCATTCACCTTATGTTCTCTAGAATCATAAGCTACTACTTTCCCATGATGCAAAAGCACACAACCTAAACCCACTCGAGACGCATCACAATATACAACGACACTCTTGGTACCCTCTGGTAAAGTCAACATCGGAGCGGAAGTAAGCCTATCCTTCAAGATTTGGAATCTTCTCTCACATGCCTTCAACCATTCGAATTTCTTACTCTTTTGGGTCAAGGTAGTCAAGGGAGATGTGATTGACGCAAAACCATCCACTATCCTCCAATAATAACCCGATAGACCCCAGAAAATCCTAATGTCGGTTGGAGTCAATGGTCTAGGCCAATTCTTGACCGCCTCGATTTTCCTTGGATCAACCTCAACTTCCTCACTAGAGATGATATGACAAAGAAACGCCACTGACCACAACCAAAACTCACATTTGCTATACTTGACAAATAATTGGTTCTACATTGGGAACACGCAACGTTCCTTGATAACTCAAGACACCATCCCCCCAAGGAGAATGACTGATCAAGCTTGCCAAGAACCGATTCCTTCAACTCCATCAATAGTTGATCAAGATGTTGTTTGGACTTCACCTCAACTACCAATGATGACTCGAAGTTATGATGGACCATGAAACCACCATTCGGAGAATCTTACAACGTAACACCATTCTAGAAAACCTATGAACATCTTTCACTAGGTCATTCTTGGATTCCTCTACATGAGATACACTACCCACGGACAAACTAGTTAAAGCATCTGCTACCACATTGTCCTTGCCGGGGTGATAGAAAACACTCATGTCATTGTCTTTCAACAATTTCCAACCACCTTCTTTGTCGGAGATTCAACTCTTTTTGAGTGAACACATATTGTAGACTCTTGTGGTCGATATACAGACAAACATGAACACCATACAAATAATGCCACCACATTTTAAAGGCAAAATCCACGACTCTAACTCAAGATCATGAGTTGGATAGTTCCTCTCATGAACCTTAAGTTGTCTAGAATCATAAGATACTACTTTCCCATATTACATAAGCACACACCCTAAACCCACTCGGGATGCATCACAATATACAACGAAACCCTTGGTACCCTCCGGTAAAGTCAACATCGGAGCAGAAGTAAGCCTATCCTTCAAGATTCGGGATCTTCTCTCACATGCCTCAACAATTCAAATTTCTTACTATTTTGGGTCAAGGTAGTCAAGGGAGATGCAATGGATGCAAAACCATCCACTAACCTCTAATAGTAACCCGATAGACCCATGGAACTCCGAATGTCGAATGGAGTCAATAGTCTAGGGCAATTCTTGACTGCCTCAGTTTTTCTTGGATCAACCTCAACTCCCTCACTAGAGATGACATGACAAAGAAACGCCACCGACCACAACCAAAACTCACATTAGCTATACTTTACAAATAATTGGTTCTCCTTAATCATTTGTAACACCACATTCAAATGGTCCATGTGATCACCCACATTTTTTGAATATACCAAGATGTCGTCAATAAAGAAAATTACAAATGAATCTAGGTAACTTTGAACACCCTATTAATGAGATCCAAAAATGCCGGCAGGGCATTTGTGAGACCAAACGACATTACTAAGAACTTATAATGACCATATCTAGTTGAAATGACGTCTTTGGTATGTCCTCACCTATCACCCTAAGTGTGTGATACCTTGATCTCAAGTCAATCTTATAAAAGTAGCTTGCCCCTTGGAGTTGATCAAGCAAGTCGTCAATATGAGGGAGAGAATACTTGTTATTAACAGTGTTTTATTGAGTTTGTGATAATCAATCCACATTCTAAGGGAACCATCCTTCTTCTTCACAAACAAAACAGGAGCACCCCATGGAGAAATACTAGGTCTAATGAAGCCTTTGTCTAACAAATCATTGTGTTGAGCCTTTAACTCTTTCAATTTGGCCGGAGCCATCCAATAAGGAGAAATTGAAATAGGATTTGTATCAGGTAACAAGTCAATCCCAAAATCAATTTCCCGTTCGTGAGAAATACCAGGAAGATCATTTGGAAAGACCTCCGTAAATTCCCTTACTACGGACAAACTCAATGGGAGGAATTTCGAAGTCTAGATCTTGGACTCTTACTATATGGTATAAACACTCTTTAGATATCATTCTACAAGCTTTCAAATAAGAAATGATACGACCTCCATGAATAGAATTTCCCCCTTCCATTCTAAAACAGGCTCATTTGGAAAGTTAAACTTTACCACCCTTGTTCTACAATCTATAGAGGCAAAGAAAAAATGCAACCAATGTATACCCAATATGACATCAAAATCAATCATATCAACTTCTACTAGTTCAACATAATTAACTCTATTGGGAAACAGTAAAGGACAATTTATATATACCCTTTTTTCAATAACCGACTCACCCATCAAGGTAGATACCATAAAAACTTCATTTAGAATGTTGGAAAAAATCTCAACCTTCTTATCTATCAAGGGAGTAACAACAGATAAAGTAGCGCCCGGATCAAGTAAAGCATATACATCAGTGGAAAAGACTTCCAACATACCGGTCACCACGTCTGGAGAAGTCTCTTGCTCGCCTCTAGGGCATAGAGCATAGAACCATTTTTTCTTCGGAGCATCATTAGAACCACTTGTTTGACCACTATCCTTGTCTTGCCCCTTCACATTTGGGAAATGTCAAATGTTGTACCTACTTTTACCACAACTAAAACAATTATCCGTTCCCTTAAGACAATCACCATAGTGTGCTTCTTGCCATACTTTCCATAAGTTGGCTTCTTGGTTGGTGAACTAGTGTCCCTTCCCTTTTTAGGCTTAGGGTTAGACACCCTCTCATCCCTATCCTTAGGGAATTTTGAAGGAACTTGGTTAGAAACCCTTTTCTTGAACCTAGGATTTTCTTGTATATCAAGCCAACCCATTGAAAAACTACCATCAAAATAACTTGCGCTCTTAGTTTCTCTACTCTTTCTCATAGCCCTTACCTCTTCCACTTGTTGGGAATGAACCATGAGATGAGAAATGTTCATATTATCATGTAGCATAGACGAATGACACTTTTCTTGCAAGTCATCTAACACTCCCGTCACAAAGTGATTCATTTCATCCCTGGGACCGGCAACCAAAGAAGAAGCATATTTTGACAATTGAGTGAATTTCAAGGAGTAATAAAGCACACTCATACCTCCTTGACAAAATTTGATGAACTCCACCACCTTCGCTTCCAGCTTCTCTAGAGGAAAGAGTATATCAAGAAAATCCTTCTTGAAAACTGCCAAAGTCACCGGTCCACCCCTTAATGACCTATTGTCCCTCTATTGGACATACCAAGTTTGGGCCACACTTTTGAGTTGGTAAGTGGCTAACTCGTCCTTCTAACTAGTAGTCAAACCATAGCATTGAGGATCTTGTAGATTTCATCAATGAACTCATGGGAGTCTTCTTCAACCTTAGACCCATAGAAGTTAGAGGGACTCATCCTAGTGAAATCCCTTAGATGGGAGGCCATGGTAGCAACTTGTTCGTTTGCTCGGGGTACAACCTCTCAATTAGCTTGGTCCATAATGGCTTGAGCTTGGGTAGTATCCTCTTGTGCTTAAGTAGTAATGGCTTGGGCCATTTGGAAAAGAGCAACCTTGATGGCACCATCCGTCGTAGCAGGAGAATCAACCGGAGCTTGGTCATTATTAACTTCTTCTTCAATAGGAGAGACTTGATCACCACGGGGAGGAACTCCCGCATTGGAAATCTATTTTTCAAGTCTTCGTGCCCTATTCCATCGAGTATTCAATTCCTATAATAATAAAAGTATTAGATTCTAAAAGCACGTAGAACTAAGCTCTAGAGGTATGATATTGGACTTCCATGAAAGTGAGTTTCCTAAGCATATTATAGATTCCTATCCGTAAGTGTGGCGAGCTTCACAATTATGAATACACATCTACATAGACGTGGTTGAGAGAGACATTGACTCAAAGATATTCAACCTCATGCTCTGATATCAAGTTTGTCACATCAAGGAATACCTAGAGATGTTGCGGCATAGTCATCCTCTTTGAGGACTAAGACTAGCCTCTTAGCTTCATCATTACATTCATAGGTCAAAATTAGCAAGAATTTAAATTTTTTTACTACTTCTACATTGAGGTTTACATAGACCTTTACATACACATAGTATATATATCAAGTATACATACACCTTTTGTATATGAAGATTACTTAGTCTTCTACTTTTATTGCACATAGATATATTGAATATAACATAGTGTCAAATAGTCGTCTCATCTCATAACAATCTAATAAGAGTATAACAATTTAGACCTAGCCCCTACATAATGAAATAAGACCACATATAGGTCATACAATGTTTAGTATCCAAATGAAAAAGAAAGAACATAAAAGTCTTGAAAACTAAAGAAACATCATGAGATTTATAGTTGCATTGCCCTATGACAGTGAGGACCTACCCAACTTGGATGATTAAGAAATCCAAGCCTTCTTCGAAGTCGTTTCCAAAAGCCCTTCAATAACCTGAGCCTTAAATGTTGGGGAAAAGGAATAAATGGGGTTAGTACATTACTTGTACTAAGTATGAGATCATATGCATATAATATCAAATCATGCAAAAAAGGGACATTTCATTAAGTATGCAATTTTCTTTGAAAACCTTTATGCACATTCAAAAAGACCAATACCAATCAATAAGACATATTTCTTAAGTAATAGGCATGTACATCATAAGGCCAATAATACAAGGCTTAGTCAAATAAATATGCATATCATATAATTGAACACATAGTCAAAGTTACTCTATCATCAAGTTATAATAGCAACAAGCATGAATAAGAACACATTTCATCATAACCAAAGTAAGACCATTACACATGACCCTGTTTAAGTCCACTTGTGCAATAACTAAGCAAAGCCTCATAACCTTCCTTAATCAAGTAAAATTATCAAGAATCATAACCAATGTCAAACTTCACATAACATAGTATTAAGAGTACATAATATCATACTTTAGCAATATCGACTAAATGCATATTCATAAGAGTAATCAACATCACATAGTTTCATTAACATGTAAGATCATTATATCATATCGTATACATTCATAAGCATATACATACGAACATCCTCCTAAGACTTCCCTTGAGGCTAACTAGTGCAATGTACAGGTAGAGACCTATATCCCTACCTAGACTATGCTAAACCCCTTAGGTCATCATAGTTAGACTTCAATCCTTTAGTTCATTTTACCTTTTTAGGAACATCTTGCCTTAACCGACATAGACCACATGAGCTAATATAGAATCCGGTGTCATGAAACCCTACACCAGAAAAAAGGCAGACTACTTACCAAGGTAGTAAAAAAACATGAACATAGCAACTACGTGGATCCACTAGCTAGTATTCCTATGGGGGCAACATAGTTCAAGAACTAGGATATATAGTTGGTATCCCCTTTATGCTACAGGTATTATGATAACCAATCTCAAGAGTAAAATAGTGATCCTACCTTTCCTTTATGGGAAGGGACACTCCTCACTCTAGTATCACTTGGTGCTAAGCTAGCATCCCTTTTGAGATGTCTTTAATAACTTTATTAATCATGATAGCTTAGTGTAGGTCATAATGTCATCATTATAGATCAATAAGAATTGCATGAGTATTGACCTTTCATTACAATTCATATAGGCGAGGTTAGCACATTTACATGTCACTTCATAATAAGGCACATTGGTATATCATCACCATCCTTATAATATTTATATATTAGCCAACACCTCACAAACCATAATCAAGACATTTCAATTCAACATCATACCAACACCTACTTAGACTAATCACAATTCATCATAATTGAAGTAAAGGTTAGGATCATAGAGACTTACACAATCTCCTTCAATAGCCATCTTCATGGTTTTACCATCAACCAACCAATTACATCCAACATTAGATGTAGTAACACAAGAACAAGGTCAATTGCATCATCATTGTCCAATTAACACCAGTTCATAACCAAGGGTTAAAGGGAATAGAGTTCATCATTAACTCTTCAAGAAATAGATCCAATACAAACAATAAATTTCCCTAGTAAATCCATGAATGAATTAGAATAGATAAAAGAAGTCTAATGATTAATTCATACTTCAATTCCCATCAATTTACAATCAAGACCCAAGATTTGGGGAATTGGGGAAAGGAACATGATCAACATGAAATTCTGTCAATTAACATCAATTAACCAACAATCTATACCTAATTAGTCATAAGTAATCACAATTAATAAAGACCAATCATCAATTGGAAGTTTAGAAGAAAAACAATTAGAATAGAACAACCCTTGGAATCGGGGAATTCAGAAAACAACTTTGAGAGGACCTCTTGGGGAAAGGAATCCCAAGAGTGAAGAACCCATACCTTAATGAAGATTAACCAACGAAATTGAAGTGAAGTCCTAGAGAAATTGATATTCTTCTTCAAGATTTCGTCTTCCTTCAATGGGGGATGAATAGAGAGAGAAACTAGAGAGAGGTGAGAGCTTTTGGGTTTTTATTTGGGGATTTTATTGGAGTAAGTAAATGTGAGGGAAAACTGATTGGAAATCAAGATAGACCCCTAGTTAAATACCCAAAAGACCCTCATTTAAGTTGACCCTTTAATGAAGTCAAACTTCAGATCCATATTCCATATTTTCGTTGGGAAACAAGTCCACAACGCGGAGCTGTTCCCGCATGATTTCCAATTTGATTTTCCAGATAGTGAAGTCCTCTACCTGGACACTACGCGAACTTGATATTTTACCAAAAGCCACCCAAGTCCACGACATGGACTTGTTTCATCAATGTGTAATTTGGCTGTTGTTTGGCAGTTAACCAAACCAAGTTTGGTGTCCTTCTGTTGACCCCTAAGGAAACCCTTGGGGGGTCAGACCTGGACATTTTCACTCAATATACTAGTTTTTACATATTTAAAGTTATTTTACAAGTTTTAGTCCTCATACGACACCTCTAAAACTTCCTGTAACCTAAGGACGTTTCAATAGTTAAATTAGACTAGCTTCTGGACGTCATTGATGTTTCTTGATGTCTTGAGTCCAAAACTTCCGAAATGGTTTATTAATATTATGTTAGGCTTTAAGACAGTGTTACTAGCCTTATCTCAACATGTGAGTCTCTATTTAAGGTCATAGACTTTCGGAGTGTTACATCGTACCTAGACGCTTCGACCCTATATCAACTCTAATACATGTTAGACACCTTACCACCAAATCTCATCAAATTCTGAGTCCTAAAACCCCGTCAAATAAGCTAAGGAACACTAGCACCTTTTGCCCTAGTCTTCAGACGTCATGGATGTTCCTTGACTTTTTGACTTTAAAACTTTCTAAATGAGTCGTATACATTATAATTGACCTTAAAACTATGTTGCAACCCTTGGACACTCATGTGAGGCTCTAGATTAAGTTTTGAACTTTCGGAGTGTTACGGATACGAACATTTATGAGAAACATGCTCTTTTTGTTAAACCTTGATAGTATAAGCACATGAATCACATTTAAACACCAAGAAATACATTTAGAACAAATTACAAGTTATATGCAATTTATATCAAATTATAAAACCTAAGAGTGACATTATAGTAAGCTTACAGTGAACTTTACTGTAACATTACTGTAATTTCCAATAAAATTCACACATTATAATATAACATCAATAAAACCTATAAAACACATAAACATTAGATCCTCGTACCAAAGGTGATTCTAAGTCTCAATTGAGTGAGTTATGAAGCAACCGCCCATAGAATCCCTTCATGCACACTTAAGAGATCCTTTAGACTGCCTAAGGTAAGATCATTCTCACTTCCTATCATAGTATACATATAATATGACATTTTCCTCCTAAATATTGTCAAAAGACGTACTTAAGTAAATCAAGAAGACATAGCCCATACCCCCTCTCTAAGATTACCTAAATAATCCTTAAGACTACCTATGTTTAGATCATGTCGACTTTATAAATTTACTCGCCCTATCTAGAGTTATTCTTTCAACTTCCCTAGGTAAGACATGAAGTGGCAATTCCTATGCCCCCTTCATACCTTAGCTAAGCAATCCTTAAACTACTCTAGATATCCATTAACATACTTTCCAACTTAAGTCATCATATTTACTAGTTAATAAGAGACATTCAACACATAAGAACATTTAAGTAATGATCTTCGGGAAGACCTAGGGACTCACTGACTATCATCTTCAAAGCCTAATCGTGCAATTTCTAGATAGCGTCTCATACCACAGCCTAAACTTCATAGAACTTCTTAAATAATAGTAGGTATCGAATATGATAAGAATAGACAATAAACGACATGGACAATACTAGCTATGCATGGAATTCAGAGTGATGAAGCTACTCTAATGGTGGGTGTTCTATTTACCACTAGTAGAACTAGGACACATCCCATGAAGGCACATTGTTAAGGAATATGAATGGTTTCTTTGTACTCTAACCTCATCCTTAACTAGAGTTACTTCCCAAACCATACTCACTCGGTGCTATCCTTTGTTCTGATAGAGTAATTCAATAAACGATTACATGAAAAGGTTCTGTATCTACTTCACAACCCAATCATATTACACTTTACAAAAAGAGGGTCCACTAAGGCTACCTATAATGGTCAAGAGGATAACTCAACGACTTTCCAAATAATTTCATACCGTTCAAGCCAATCAACCCTAAGTCCACCATTCACACAAGAAAGATACCATTATAGCTTTTAACTTCAAGGATATCATAACCTTCCATTTAGGTTGAAGGTTCCATATAAAGGACCTTCTTAACTACGTTCAAGGTATCGTGTCAATCAAACATACAAGACTAAGAAGCTTCAACATACTAAGTCAAGATGTCACAGCCGGATTCATGAATCCAAATGCAAGCGGCGTCGTTAATCTCTCAGAGGTCGCATACAAGCCTCTTCTTAGCTTTCATCACAATCATATAGTTAAATTTGCGGAAAATTTAAAAATTTTAATACCTAGTGAAGTATACATAGACTTCATACGATTACTATATAGAATAATATTCTAATGAGCTCAAACTAAACAACCATCTACAATCAATTAAGCAATTCAATGAAAAAATCAATATATCGTAACAGTTTGCCAAACGACCTTAATACAAAGCTTTGAATAAAAGTCTTAAATGAACTGCTAGGGACAAAATCCACTAGCTATGTCTAAATTACTTAGCTAGAATGATAGGTGTAGCATCCTTCAACTCAAGAGGACCTACCAGAGTCTGGAGATCGCTGATCCAAACCGCTTAAATGAGTCTTCAATCTGCTCTCTGACCTGTGCTTATGAAATAGTAATAGTATACGGTTAGTACACACTTGTACTAAGTATCAGTATATGAACACACACACATAAGGACTATTCATGATCAAGGAAATCTCTTCCTATAAAAACATGCCATTTCTGGAAAGTGAAGTCACTAGACTTTCTTAATTTGTTATTTGTGAATTATGGTATGAATATGACATATTTTAATGCATTCAAAGCTCAAAACACATTTCTATATGAACATAAGACCTTAGAATCATGAACATAATTTCAGAAAGACTCAAACGAAAATTTTGAAATTTGCTCCTCCAAACCAGAGAGCTTCTTCCGCAACACTTAGTTTATTTTTCAGTCTTTTTCTTCTTGTTGTTGTGTAGTTCAAAGATCTCTTTAATCTTAAGTTTTACTTACAAATTCAATGATTCATTGTAGTCCTATAACTACAATGAATCAAGTAAGTAATCGAAAAGACTAAGGAAATGATTAGGCTACCCTTACTTACAGTTATTCTTTCCATTCTTGTTAGATTGGCATGAAATCTTTATAAGCCAATCTTTATTGCCTAGGCCACGTCATCATTTTCATATTACGCAGATTGTGGGAAATTGAATTTCCATTAAGTTTTACTAACCTTTATTGTCATAATATAAGAAGTCATTATAAGACAATTTTTATTTAGCTATGCCCATTATTTGGTCATTTGATTAACGTGAAGACATTGGAGTATATATCTTGATTTTGCACAAGCCAATAACTTGATAAAACTTCATTCTTATCAACTATAGATTTTTTGACGTACTTAAGATCTTACTTTCTTAGCTCATTTTGAAATTACATTTCTTCTTCTTTCTTTCTTACTTTCTAAAATAAATCATTAGCATTAAGATCATGCTAGCTAACATGAAATCCAGTGTCTGCCCCACACTGAGAAGGGGTGATTCGCCGGTCAAAGTGAACCTAGATCTTGTGAGCTAACATGATATCCAGTGTTTGCTCCACACGAAAAAGGCGTGGTTCACCGACTAAAGTGAAACCAAGTTCAGTGTCATCCCCACACCAAAAAGAGGTATGTCACGGCTAAATTAAACAGAATACTTTCTTTGAGCATTTAACCGAAATAGATTATATGAGATAAGCATGGAATCCAGTGTCTGCCCTACACCGAAAAGGGGTGGTTTCACCGGCCAAAGTGAAACCGCATCATACCTAGCTCTGTTAGGTGGAATCCACTGGCTATTTCCTACGTTGGAAACATAGTAAAAAGACTAAGAGACATACAGAGACTACTTGTCCACCTTCGTGGTTGCCTCATCTCATGAGGCTTACCTGTGCTGGCAGAAGCTCATTGCTAGTCTATCGGTGATTTGCTCAACTTTTTTTTTACATCTTTTAGAGTTGACTCAAACATTATGGAAGCTTGCTTCTAGTTATGAGGTTTACTTAACTCTTTGGATAACCGGTCATCCCTTTCTTTACTTGATGAAATGTGAATTTAACCTTACATTATCATCTTGGTGTTAATGAGACTTGTCTCACGATTAATTAACACCCTCTTTTGTGAATATCTTTAACATGATTTTTCAAGGTGTGAGTAAGACTTGTCTCACTTATTTTAACACCTCATTCTGGTAACTTTCCTAATTCTTAAAATTTTAATTATGTCATTACTCACCTTATCTTGTTCAATGACATTTGGTTGCTTTATACCACTCTTTATGAACGTTATAAACTTTGTTCAATGTACTTACTTATATTAATAGTTCATTTGGAAAGGGTATGTTGGGACTTGTCCGAATGATTAGCATACCCTTGGTTATGAATTCAAAGTTACATTTTTCATGCTTAATTTTTGTATAACTTAGTCTTTAGCCAATTTTGTATCATATTTTTGAAATATATTGTAAGCCAATTTATTGGCATAGATTAATTTTTTCACATATTATGGTAATCAAGAATAGTTTTAGCCAATATATTGGCATAGGCCAAACTTTCACTAGATAATGGTCATGAGAATATCATTAGCCAATTTTTTATGAAATAACATAGTAAGCCAATTCTAGTCAACTTTTTGGACAATATATTGCTAGCCAATTTGTTGGCATAAATCAAACTATGATATTTTCACTAGTCAAGTCAATTAACTTCATGAATATTATATAGTGATTTCATCATTCTAATCAAGTCGACATTTAACAATGAACTACACTTTATGAACGATTCATACAACTTCGTCTTCTCGAACACAATTAGGCATTATAACATTCTTTAACTTATGTAACTAATACCCTAATCATACGAATCAAATCAATAGGCCTCATTAGACATTAACAAATCAAGAATCCTACATATAATAATCAACTAGCACCTCATACCAACAACATGTTCGTGATTACATCTACATACTAGTAAAACAAAAAAGAAGGATAACTAGGGAGATGGACGTTCAACAATGTCATTGGGACCAATCCTAGTTTTGATATTCATGAATTTATAAAACGTTTGAAAAGCCTCTTGGAGAAAGGAATCCAAGAGAGAAAACTCATACCTTATGTAGAATTGAATCTACGAAGATCACCTTGCAAGAAAACCATGAAGAATACCTTGAAATCGCCTAAGAGAACTTTTCTGTTTTTCTACATTTTGCTCACTGTTTTTCTGACGATTGCAAACTGTTTTGAGTCGTGAGTTTTCTAGTGTTTTAACGTGAGTCTAAGTCTTAGGAACATATATTGACCAATTTAACATAGGATAATTAAGTTAATTAAATAAATAATTAGTTAATTTCTAAAACGCCCCTGCTAAATTGACTAAAAATAGGAGAGCATTTGACTTAGTCAAATCCAAAATTTTCCTAACTGTTTCGGCAAACAATAATGATTTTTAATTAATTAATTAAATTGATAATTCAATTAATTAAGGGACCTAGAGTTATTACTAAAGTACTCCTAAGTCATTAGGTCCATAACTAACCCTTTTGGACCATCCTAGGTTAGGTACTAGGTTGTCTTTGAGTTAGTTACTTGTCTAGTTTAATTATTTTGGTTTAACCATTTTAAATTAATTAATTAAGTTATTAATTTAATTTTTTAAGTGACCTAGGGTAATTACTAAAGTACCCCTAAGTGAGTAGGACCATAACCAACCCTTTTTGGACAATCCTAGGTTAGGTACTAGGATGTTTCTTGAGTTAGTTACTAGGTTAGTGTCACCCGGTTAGGTCTTACGTTGTCGGGTGCACTAGTTAGTTTATTTAGGTTAGTACTAGGTTAGTTAGCTAGTTAGGTAAGTTAGTAAGAGCTTAGAGTTGGTTATCAAGCTCAGCCCCACATAGCTTGACTCCCACATGTGCACCTTCCCTTAACCGCCCTAACCACCCTAACTAAATTCTTGCACATGTACTTGCACATGGGTTGCACATGTGGTTGGACATGTGTTGATGCTCATTTATTGTTATTATCCCAAGGATCCTCACTATATCCGCGGGAACTACTTACTCTACATGATCATTTTAATTGATTATGTGCTATGGTACCTAGGCTTGACACTTGGATACCTATTACCTAATGTGTGTGAGCGATGAACTCAAAAATTTTAGCTTAGGGTCTTCATTGCAGGTACACTTCTTAAACAAGCTTGGATTATATTTTAAATACTTGTGTATACATAGAAATCGTCTAACACCCGTAAGGCAATTATTCTATAATGCCTAATATTTCTCAATATTGAGCATTGGGATGCCTATGTACCCCAATACGCATTCTTAAAACTTTATAGGCTCTTTACATATATATTTACATTTTTTTGGAATGTTACATTATATGCCCCTTAGGAACATTCGTCCCCGAATGACACTACACATCAATTTAAATCAGAGAGTGTATTTTAAGAAAAACACACTAACATACTTGAAACTTTAAACTTTGTGAATATCTGATTCACAACTTACTCTGGATGATGCACATTACTCCAAGCCTATCTGAAGCTTCGTATATGAGATTGAGGAACTTCCGTCTCAATCTTACTTTAACTTAATGCACATCACACTCAAGCAACACACAAATCACGTATACGCTATACAAAAATAGCAACATGAATGCAAGCATAAACTCATAATAACTCATATAGTGCAAGCATAAAACACTCAATTATGGACGTAAAACACCAAAACCGCCTAATGCACTAAAATTTAGAGTCTCATAAAAAAATACAGACTTAGGAAGACTATACCTAACCTCATGAACTAAACAAGTGAGGGTAATGGGATGTCAATCGACTAGGCAAGACCTCCAGGCTTAAGGTGTTTGGCCTTAACCTGTTGGCAATTTGGGCACTTCTCCTCAAACATAGAAATATCTCACTTCGTGCGTTCCCACCATTAGATCTCCTTGAGATCATGATAAATCTTGAAACTCATTCACTATGGACACAGAGTCTATGGAAGGAACTTCATGTTCTAAGTGATCGAATCTAACTAAGTGGTATAAATACCCCTTAGATAACATCTTAGTGGCTTTAAGATGGTAAACTATTTGGCCTGGTGGATTTGAACTATGCCTTTCCCATTCCCGCTCTAACTTATTAGGAAACTGAAAACTTAATACCCTGTATCAACAGTTTATGGTAATATAACTCTTATAGAGCCAATCCATACCAAAAATTTATATCAAATTCAAGCATGGTTAATTCTATTAGGTCACCCTAAGTGACTCTATCAAAAATAGTTATTGGGCAATTTCTATATACCCTTTAAGCTCTAATGTTGTCTCCTATGGGATTACTAACTAGAAAAGGCTCATGTAAGATCTCAGGAAGCAAGTGAAATTTAATATCTACTAAAGGAGTAACAAATGATAAAGTGGATCCTGGATCTAACAATGAATACAGAGGAAAAGAGAAGACATGCAACGTACCAGTGATCACATCAACTGAGTTCACTTGCTCTTCTCTACCTTTCAAAGAATATAATCTGATTCTCTTGGGAGGTTTGTCTGCGTCTGTTGGATTAGGATGAGGATGAGCATCTGTCTTGAACTGATTCCTCATCTGTGGGCAGTCCCTGACCATATTCCCACTCTTACCACACCTATAGCAGATATTAGTACCTACCAGGCACTCACCTCCATGCAAATGTCCACACTTATCACACAACTTTCTATCACGCTTGGCATTTCTATCGTTGCCCTTCTTGATAGTAGTGTTCTTAGAAGGAGTAGGATTACTTGAGTGCTTGTGCCCCTTCTTGAACTTTGGCCTATCTCGAACTCCAAATGAATTATTACCATTGCTCGAACCGGACTGATCTGAGGACCTAGATTTCTTGCTATCGCGGTCTCTCTTTCATCGACGACTCTCCTTAACCTACTATGCATGTACCATTAACCTACCAAGGTCCATGTTATCATGCAACATGGATGCCCGACATTCCTCCTCCAAATCCTCTGACACACTAGTAACAAACCTGCTCATCTCATCCCTCCTATTTGACTCCCGAGAAGAAGCATGTTTGGAAAGCTTAACAAACTTCAAGAAGTATTCCATAACAGACATACCTCCATATTGTAAGTTGATGAATTCCTCAACCTTAGCCTCTCTCTGTTCTCTGGGAAATAAGCTCTCTAGGAATGCAGTCTTAAGAACGTCCCAAGTAATGGTAACTTCTCATGGTGCTTGGCCATGTCGCCACATCCTGTGACACACCTGATCCACATCTTTGAGTCGGTAAGCAGCTAACTCAGCCTATTCCTCTTCATTCACCCCCATGGCACAGAGAATTGTTTAAAATTCATCCACAAAATCTTGGGGATCCTCATTAGTCTTGGACCCGTAGTAGACTGGAGGATTCATTCTAGTGAAGTCCCTCAGTCTTCTAGACATGGTGCTGGCATGTGGGTTCTCCCTGGGAGCACCCTCTCTAGTGGCCTGGGATGTGATACCCTGTGCTTGAGTAGTGGCTGGCTTGGTCCATCTGAACTAGTGCTTCTCTTACTACTCCATCCGTCAATACAGCTGGGTTGACAGACACTTCCACTCCAGCAGCTGGGGCTTGAGGAGGAGCTTGGTCGCCTGCAGCAGCTGCTTTTTCGACTCTTCTGCCTGTGTTTCTCCTTGTGTTGATTTTCTACATGTTTACACGAGAAGGAAGTTAGACACTAGCATGACACAAAAAGTCAATGCTCTATACAACACGATAAAGAGTAGACGAAGGGAGGTTTCTTATCATCACTTAGTCTGTAAGTCGTGATTGTGCCGCGCTTCAAAACCATAAGTTAGAAACTAAGTAATGTGGTTGTTTTGAGCTTTAGTTCCAAGGTATTTTAACCTCATGCTCTGATATAAAGTTTTTCACACTCGGATTCAGGAATCCAAATACAACCGGCGTCGTTAACCTCTCAGAGGTTGCAGATAAGCTTCTTCTTAGCTTAAATCACAATCATATAGTTAAATTTGCGGAAAATTTAAAACTTTTAAAACCTAGTGAAGTATAAATAGACTTCATAAGATTACTATATTGAATAATATTCTTATGAACTCAAACTAAACAACCATCAACAAATTGATTAAGCAATTCAATGAAGAAATCAATATATCGTAATAGTTTGCCAAACGACATTAATACAAAGCTTTGAAAAAAAGTGTGAAATGAAACGCTAGGGACAACATCCATTAGCTCTATCTAAATCACTAAGCTAGAATGATAGGTGTAGCATCCTCGAACTCAAGAGGACCTACAAAAATCTGGAGGTCGCTGATCCAAACCGCTTCAATGAGTCTTCAATCTGATCTTTGACCTGCGCCTATAAAATTGTAATAGTATAGGGTTAGTAAACACTTGTACTAATTATGGGTATATGCACATATACACATAAGTACTAGGCATGATCAAGGAAAGCTCTTCCTATAACAACATGCCATTTCTGAAATGTGAAGTCACTAGACTTTCTTAATTTTTTATTTGTGATTTATGGTATGAATATGACATATTTTAATGCATTCAAAGCACACAACACATTTTCTATATGAACATCAAACCTTAGAATCATCAAAATATTTTTAGAACAATCAAATGAAAATTTTGAAATTTGCTCCTCCAAACACGAGAGCTCCTTCCCCAACACTAAGTTTATTTTTCAGTCTTTTTCTTCTTGTTGTTGTGTAGTTCAAAGATCTCTCTAATCTTAAGTTTTACTTACAAATTCAATGATTCATTGTAGTCCCATACCTACAATGAATCAAGTAAGGAATCCAAAAGACTAAGGAAATGATTTGGCTACCCTTACTTCAAGTTATTCTTTCCATTCTTGTTAGATTGGTATAAAATCTTTATAAGCCAATCTTTATTGCCTAGGCCACGTCATAATTTTCATATTACGCAGATTGTGGGACATTGATTTTCCATTATGTTTTACTAACCTTTATTGGCATAATATAAGAAGTCATTATAAGCCAATTTTTATTTGGCTATGCCCATTATTTAATCATTAGATTAACGTGAAGACATTGGAGTATATATCTTGCTTTGGCACAAGCCAATAACTTGATAAAACTTCATTCTTATCAACCATAGATTATTTGACGTACTTAAGATCTTACTTTCTTAGCTCATTTTGAAATTTCATTTCTTCTTCTTTCTTTCTTACTTTCTTAAATAAATCTTTAGCATTAAGATCATGCGAGCTAACATGAAATCCAGTGTCTACCCCACACCGAGAAGGGGTGATTCACTGGTGAAAGTGAACCTCGATCGTGTGAGCAAACATGATATCCAGTGTTTGCTCCACACGAAAAAGGCGTGGTTCACCGACTAAAGTGAAACCAAGTTCAGTGTCTTCCCCACACCAAAAAGAGGTAGTTCACGGCTAAATTAAATAGTATACTTTCTTTGAGAATTTAACCGAAATAGATCATGTGAGATAAGCATGAAATCCAGTGTCTGCCCTACACCGGAAAGGGGTGGTTTCACCGGCCAAAGTGAAACGGCATCATACCTAGCTCTGTTAGGTGGAATCCACTGGCTAGTTCCTACATTGGAAACATAGTAAAAGACTAAGAGACATACAGAGACTACTGATCCACCTTCGTGGTTGCCTCATCTCATGAGGCTTACCTGTGCTGGCAGAAGCTCATTGCTAGTCTATCGGTGCTTTGCTCAACTCTTTTTTTTACATCTTTTACAGTTGACTCAAACATTATGGAAGCTTGCTTCTATGAGGTTTACTTAACTCTTTGGATAACCGGTAATCCCTTTCTTTAGTTGATGAAATGTGAATTTAACCTTACATTATCATCTTGGTGTTAATCAGACTTGTCTCACGATTAATTAACACCATCTTATGTGAATATCTTTAACATGATTTTCTAGGTGTGAGTAAGACTTGTCTCACTTCTTTTAACACCTCATTCTGGTAACTTTCATAATTCTTAAAATTTTAATTATGTCATTACTCACCTTATCTTGTTCAATGACATTTGGTAGCTTTATACCACTCTTTATGAACGTTATAAACTTTGTTCAATGTACTTACTTATATTTATAGTTCATTCAGAAAGGGTATGTTAGGACTTGTCCGAATGATTAGGATAACCTTGGTTATGAATTCAAAGTTACATCGGTCATGCTTAATTTTGGTATAACTTAGTCATTAGCCAATTTTGTATCGTATTTTGGAAATACATTTTAAGCCAATTTATTGGCATAGATTAATTTTTTCACATATTATGGTAATCAAGAATATTGTTAGCCAATATATTGGCATAGGCCAAACTTTCACTAGATAATGGTCATGAGAATATCATTAGCCAATTTTTTATGAAATAACATAGTAAGCCAATTCTAGTCAACTATTTGGACAATATATTGCTAGCCAATTTGTTGGCATAAATCAAACTATGATATTATCACTAGACAAGTCAATTATCTTCATGAATATACTATAGTGATTTCATCATTCTAAGCAAGTCGACATTTAACAGTGAACTAAACTTCATGAATGATTCATACAACTTCATCTTCTCGAACACAATTAGGCATTACAACATTCTTTAACTCATGTAACTAATACCCTAATCATACGAATCAAATCTACAGGCCTCATTAGACATTAACAATTGAAGAATCCTACATATAATGATCAATTAGCACCACATATCAACAACATGTTCTAGATTACATGTACATACTATTAGAATAAAAAACAAGGATAATTATGGAGATGGACGTTCAACAATGTCAATGTGAACAATCCTAGTTTTGATATTCTTGAATTCATAAAACATTTGAAAAGCCTCTTGGAGTAAATAATCCAAGAGAAAAAACCCATACCTTATGTAGAATTGAATCTACGAAGATCACCTTGCACGAAAACCTTGAAGAATACTTTGAAATCGCCTAAGAGAAATTTTCTATTTTTCTACGTTTTGCTCATTGTTTTTCTCACGATTTCGAAGTGTTTAGAGTCGTGAGTTTTCTAGTGTTTTAACGTGAGTCTAAGTCTTAGTAACTGATATTGACTAATTTAACTTAGACTAATTAAGTTAACTAAATAAATAAATTAGTTAATTACTAAAACACCCCTCCTAAATTGACTAAAAATAGGAGAGCATTTGACTTACTCAAATCCATAATTTTCCTAAGTGTTTCAGCCAAAAATAATGATTTTAATTAATTAATTAAATTGCTAATTTAATTAATTAAGGTAACTATGGTAATTACTAAAGTATCCCTAAGTCATTAGGACCATAACTAACCCTTTTTGACCATCCTAGGTTAGTTACTAGGTTTCTCTTAGTTAGTTACTTGTCTAGTGTAAGAATTACGGTTTGACCATTTTCAATTAATTAATTAAATTGTTAATTTAATTAATTAATTTAAATATGGTAATTACTAAAGTACCCCTAATTCACTAGGACCATGACCAACCCTTTTTGGACCATCATAGGTTAGGTACTAGGATGTTTCTTGAGTTAGTTACTAGGTTAGTGTCACCCGGTTAGGTCTTAGGTTGTCGGGTGCACTAGTTAGTTTATTTCGGTTAATCCTATGTTAGTTATCTAGTTAGGTAAGTTAGTTAGAGACTAAATTTGGTTAGGAATCTCAGCCCCACATGGCTTGACCCCCACTTGTGCGCCTGCACCTAACCGCCCTAACCACTCTTACATAATTCTTACACATGTGCTTGCACATGTGTTGCTACTCATTTGTTGTTGTTGTCCCAAGGATACTCACTATATCCTTGGGTACTTCTTACTCTACATGATCATTTTAATTGATTATGTTCTATGGTACCCAGGCTTGACGCTTGGATGCCTAGTAACTAATGTGTGTGAGCAATGAACTCAAAATTTTTAGCTGAGGGTCTTCATTGCAGGTAAAATTCTTAATCAAACATGGATTATATTTTAAATACTTGTGTATACATAGAAATTGGCTAACACCCTTAAGCAAATTATTCTATAATGCTCAATATTTCTCAATATTGGGCATTGGGATGCCTATTTACCCCAATACGCATTCTTAAAACTTATAGGCTCTTTACTTAGGCATGTATATTTTTTTGGAATGTTACACAAGAACTCACATTCACATTGTACATGTAACAAGTAAGGGACACAAATTTACCAAAACAAGACACACACTTCACCGTATCACATGTAGCATAGTATTCAAGAAGCAAGTAGGAGTAATTAATGTCATCTATAGGTTACCCTATTAACTACTAAAGAATCATCAATATAAGTATCATAACTATAATATAATCTATCAAGACCTCATACTTCAATCATCAAGTAATGCACATAATGACAACACTATAGCCTACTAGACACACACATCATCAACTATAAGGACTCATGATTTGGCTCCACATAGACACATAAGTCATCTAGACTCTCACAATAACCACATATTTAAGTTCTAACATAACAATATCGTAATAGATCAAGTAATTCCGAAGAGGGCACATTATTCACAAGTATATCACATAAGAACTGCCACCATAAGTGTACCATACCAAACATCAACATCATCTAAGAACTACACTATACAATATAGAGAAATTTAGGTCAACATACAGTTATTTTAATCTCACAACTTCAATCCATAGTCACCTCAATCAACACAATACTCAAAGGCCCTTACCAATGGACACGAGCACCAATTCAATCGAATAATTACAATATACAATGAATCAAAGACAATACAACATGAACTTATAGCTTTAGCGCAGCCTACTAGCAATTCTAACATGATTCATTTATAATTCAATAGCCTTAATCAAACTACACAATAATTCGATAGCATAATGACATAATCAAAGCACCCACAAAGTAGGCAAATCTAAGGTTACATGGATTACATGGGTTCATAGAGTTTTTAGGTCAAAATCATCAATTTAATATCTACTTATTCAATATGAAATGATTCAAAATGTTTTATGCAAGAACCCATGGCTAGATTATAAAATAGGACATATTCATCTTTAAAGACTTTGAAAATCACTTTGAAGATTAGATGCTTGAAGAAAAGAGATTCAAGTATTAATACCATAACATAATTAATTATACACCACAAATTTGAGGAAGAACTGAAGAAGAATAACCAAAGAATCTTCAATCCAAGCTCTATCTTGAGTTTTGTCTCTAATCGAGTTCTAGAGAGTTCTTTAAGGAATTTGGGTTTTGATTTAGAATAATTATTTCATCTAAGTGTTTAAGACTTATAAAATTATTTATAATACCAAGAATAACCTTAATAAACTGCCCTTTTATTAATTTGTACGTGGGGTGAATTTACCATTCACCCCTACACTTTACAATGAATCAGCAACCAGTTGCAGCCAGCATCGACGGTTGCCCATCGACGGGACGTAGGTTCGCAGAATGGACGTCCTAGATAGCCATTGATGGGTTCAGAGACTTCACTTTGGGAGATTAAGATCCCTAGGCTAATTCCTGACCTATGCCTCCCACATACGGGGCGTCATTCGATCTACTGTGTCGATGCCCTCCGTTGGTGAGGCTAGTCTTGACAGCATTGGCCCAAAAGATGGGTCCTTGCTTGGTTGGTCCTTGGGGAATTTTTCCCGGACTTTTCCAACTCGAATATGTTTGTATACGAGTTTAGATCCTCTAACATCAATTTCATCCAAAAAGAACACATAAAACTCGACGAAACATGCTAAGTCATACAAGGACGTTTCAAGCAAACCTTTCGAACGTCATGGACGTTCTTGGATGTTCGACCTCCAAACTTCAAGAAATTTTTGACAGTGCCTCCTATTATCATTATAACTCATTCTAAGACTTCAAAACACCAAGACACATGTGTTAGGATCTAGTTACACCTTAGTCGTTTTAGAGGTGTTACAATCTCCCCCACTTGGACAACATTTGTCCTCGAATTATACTTGCTTCATTTTAAATTCTTTAAATAGATAAGAAACTCAAGACTAGCATCAAATAACAATACCACACCATACACAATACAAAGTTTCGGAACACCAGTTTCACATACTTTTAGAGACTCAAAACACAACAAGAGGATAAAAACTAATCTACGACTCATTTTACAAATAAGACTCACATGCTTCATTACAAATAGGAGGAACACATTATCATGCTTATATACATCACCAATATACACATTACAATGATTTTTAACAAAAGAAAAATTTAGTGAAAATTTGAAATTCTTTACAGTGAACTGCAAGGTTACAAAGTGAACTATTCTCAAAATTCAAAAAATGCAACTCTTAAGGAATTTATGATGAAAGCATGAAAATATGAAAGATAAAATCATACAAAACCATTTTACAACATAACTATAACTTCATAAAATGTACAATGCAAGGAATCAATGGAATTCAATTCCAACAAGACTCCTAAACACCATGCAACATGAAACATGCTACATGCTACTATGACTTTCTAATTCTCAAGATTGAGTAGAATAGAAGAGAGATGAGACAATCAATTGAAACTCCACTACTCACCATACTCACCCACTTAGAAGGAACTCATAACAACTAAAGAGAGAAACTATAATTTACCAACATCATCTTCATCATCTAGCTTTGATCCTCTAGCCCAGAGTGCATAGAATCGATTCTTCCTTTGAACATCATCACCTGGAATACTTGAAGGAACTTGTTTACCTTCCTTTCTTCTACCCGTAATAGTAGAACAATCCCTCACCTTATGTCCATCCTTACCACAACTAAAGCAATTCCCAGTACAAACTACCCATTACCAACTACACATTTCCCATAGTGTTTCTTCCCACAAGTAGCACAAGTAGTCTAACCATTTTGAGAACCACTACCCTTATCAAGTTTGACCTTAGGATCCTAGGTTCATCTGGAATTGGATACCTCTTCTTAAACCTATGTTGGATTTTCTCACTTGGTCCACTCCTCTCCATGTTTCTAGAAATCCTACTAAGCTTTGATTCCTCAATGGATTGAGCATACACCATGAACCTAGAAAAGTTCATATCACAGTGGAGCATGGTCGTCATATCACCGTGGAGCATGGTCGTACGACACTCTTATTTAACAAGGTCGGCAACACAAGTCACAATACTTTGGATAAAAGAAGTCTAAAGATAGTTATGTCTTCGAGTCAAATGAGGACATACTTCAACTTGCTTGAAAGTATCCTAGTTTTAAAGCTTTGGTTCAAGACGCTCTCACCTTCCACCTACACCTTTAGATATAACAAAAATGTATGGAATTAGTAAAATGTATGTACTCAGTATGGCATAATGCATAAAATAATGAGAAACAGACATTTATGAGAAACATGCCCTTTTCTATTAAACTTCAAATTATAAGCATAAGAATCACATTTAAACACCAAGCAACACATTCAGAAGACAATACAAGTCATATATAATTTATATCTGATTATAAAACCTCAGTTTGACATTACAGTAAGCTAACACTGAACTTCACTTTGAATTCCAATAAAATTCACACCTTATAATATATTATCAATAACACCTACAAAACACCTGAACATGAGATCCTACTATCAAAGGTGATTCTAAGGCTCACTTGACTGAGTTATGAAGAGACCGCCAATACAATCCCTTCACACACACCTATGAGATCCTTTAGACTACTTAATATAAGATCATTCTCACTTCCTATCATAGTATACATATAATATGACATTTTCCTCCTAAATGTTGTCAAAAGACTAACTTAAGTAAATCAAGAAGAAAACGCCAATACCTCCTCTCCAAGATTACCTAAATAATCCTTAAGACTACCTAAATTTAGATCATGTCGACTTTATCAATTTACTTTCCCTATCTAGAGTTGTTCTTTCGACTTCCCTAGGTAAGACATGAAGTGGCCATTCCTATGCCCCCTTCATAACTTATCTAAGAAACCTTTAAACTACTCTAGATATTCATTAACATACTTTCCAACTTAAGTCAATATCTTTACTAGTTATTAAGAGATATCCAACACATAAGAACATTTAAGTAATGGTCTTGGGGAAGACCTAGGGACTCACTCACTAACATCTTCAAAGCCTAATCGTGCAATGAATAGATAGTCCCATACCACCACCTAAACTACATAGAAATTCTTAAAGACTAGTAGACATCCCATATGATGAGAATAGGCAATAACCGACATAGACCATACTAGCTATGCATGGAATCTAGAGTCATGAACTTACTTCGATGGAGGGTGTTCTAATTGTCAATGGTAGAACTAGGACACATCCCATGTAAGTACATGGTTAAGGATTATGAAGGGTTTCTTTGTAATCTAGACTAATCCTTAACTAGATATACTTGCCAAGCCATGCTTACTCAGTGTAATTCTTTATTCGCATTGAGTAATTCAATAAAATAGTACATGAAGAGGTTCCATATCTAGTTCACAACCCAATCAGATTAAACCTTACAAAAAAGGGTCCCATAAGGCTACCAACAATGGTCAAGAGGATATCTTAATGACTTTTCTAAGGATGATTTCATATCATTCCAGTGAATCAACCCAAAGTAAACCATTCATACCAGAAGAATATCATTAACACTTTCAACTTCAAGGATATCATAACCTTCCAACTAGGTTGAAGGTTCCACATAAAGGACCTTCTTAACTAGGTTCAAGGTCTCGTCTCAGTCACATATACAAGACTAATAAGCTTTAACATACTAACTCAAGCACTCATATTTACATTGTACATGTATTAAGAAAAGGCCACAAGTATACCAAAACAATACACACACACTTCACCAATATCACATATAACATATAATTCAAGAAGCACATAAGAGTAACCAATGTCATTTATAGGTCATCCTATCCACTACTATAGTATTATCAATCTAAGTATCAAAAGTATCATATAATCTATCAAGAAACCTCATACTTCAATCATCAAGTAATGCACGTAATGACTACAATATAGCCTACTAGACACACACATCATCAACTAGAAGGACTCGTGCTTTGACTCCACATAGACAGATAAGTCATATCGACTCTCACAATAATCACATTCAATTTATCACTTAACAATATCATAATAAATAAAGTAATGACGACGAGACTTCATTGATTAATAATTCATAAAGTAATGCCGACAAGGCAACATTATCCACAAGTATATCACATAAGCACCACCACCATAAGTGGACCATAACAAACATCATCATCATCTAAGAACTATACTATATAATATAGATAAATTTAGGTCAACATACCATTATTCAAATCTCAAAACTCCAGTCCATAGTCACTTCAATTAAAAAAAATACTCAAAGGCCCTTACCAATGGCCATGATCACCAATTAAATCCAATAATTACAATATACAATGAATTAAAGACAGTAAAACGTGAATTTATAGATTTAGGGAAGCCTTCTAGAAATTCTATCATGATTCATTCATAATTCAACAACTCTAATCGAACTACACAAGAATTCAATAGCATAATGACATAATAAAATCACCCGCAAAGTAGAAAAATCTAGGGTAGCATGAATTACATGGGTTCATATAATTTTAGGTTAAAATCATCAAATTAACATCAATTTAATCAATATACATTGATTTAAGTCGTTTTATTTAAATACCCATGGCTAGATTATAAAATAGGACAATTTCACTTTGAAAGACTTTGAAAATCACTTTGAAGATTGGCTCCTTGAAGAAAATCGATTCAAGGATGAAGACCATACCTTATTTGATGCTATTACGCTAATTTGATGAAGAATTGATGAATAATCACCAACTAATATTATATCCAAGATCTATCTTGAGTTTTGGCTCTGACGGAGTTCTAGAGAGTTATTTAGGAAATATAGGTTTTTATTTAGAATAATGAATTCATCTAAGTGATTAATACTTATAAAACAATTTAAAATTCCAAAATAACCTTAGGAAATTGGACATTTATTTATTTGGACGTTGGATAAATTTACCAATTCACCCCTACACTTTTACAGTTAATTAGCGAGCAGTTGCAGCCACCATCGACGGTTGCCCATTGACGGGACTTAGGTCCACAGACGGGATGTTCTGGCTTGCCGTTGATGGGTTCAAAGACTTGCCTTTTGGATCTTAATCTCCCTAGGATTATTCATTACCTATGCCTCCCACCTACTGGGGTCATTCCACCTACTAGGCGTCGATGCCCTCCGTACGTGAGGCTGGTCTAGAAAGCCTTCGCCCAAAAGATGGGTCCTCCCTCAAGGACCCTTGGTTTGTCCTTGGGGAATTTTTCTTGTACGTTTCAAACATAAATTTGTTCGAATAGGAGTTTAGGAACTCTCACATAAATTTCATTTAAAATGAACACGTAAAACTGGACGAAACATGCTAAGGCACACAAGGACGTTTCAAGGCAAACCTTTCGAACGTCATGGATGTTCGACCTCCAAACTCATTAAACTTCAGACACTACATCCTAACCTCATTATAACCCCTTTTAGTACACGAAGATACAAGTATTAGGCTCTCTGTCTCCTAACCTCATTATGACCTATTTTAGGACATGAAAACACCAAGACAGAAGTATTAGGCTCTAGTTACACCTAAGTCAGTATAGAGGTGTTACAATATCATATACTCTATCCTAGTGTGTCCCCCTACCACTAATTCTATCTAAATTTAGGTGGAAAGCTATTATGTCAACCAGATCGAACTATCTAAATTCTGTGCAACGTAATGCTAACACTGATTTTGCATATTAAATATAAAAATTTCCATCAATATGTATAGATCTCATAAATATATTTACTATAAATATATATTCTTCATAATAAATAACTTATAAAAGTTTTTTTCAATCATTTATCCACCCAGATATCAAGATCCGACTTGTTTTTTTTCTTCATGACATAAGTCTTCTTGAAAATCTCTAGTGCAATGGGAGTGCGTCCCAATTCTTTGTCTTATAAAAAAAAACTGAAACTTATAACCATATATATATATATATATATATGAATCAACTAATTATTTATTAAAAAATTTGAATAATTAGAACTTACCATATCTTTTGAAATTATTCCAACAATGTTTGCATCTCCGGTGTGCAACGAGCCACCCTTAAGACATCCTCTAGCCTTTTTGGCTTGTTTTGATATTTCCTTAGACTTGTTTGTTTTCCAATACAATCCCAGTACATCATGAATACAGACAACATAAAATCAGGATGTTCACCATCATCCCAAACTTTCTTTAGCCAGGCAGATAATCTGGCGAATTCCTTCCTCTCAAATGTGGTTGAAATGACTATATTGTGTCTTGGCTCCCAAGTACACATAGTTTGAATTAAAAAATTGAATAACGTTATTAGGTAGTAAAAACAAGCAAAATTTCAGTGAAATTAACTAAAAACTGTATACCTTAAAGTTATTATACATCACCTGGTGTATACTGTTTGGAATATCACCCCAAGAGTGAAAAACATGTGTACAGAGTCTCCTTACACTTTCATTTAAGGCCCCGACAACATTCTTTGTCAGATGCCACCTGTAAAACAAATAATAAATGTGTTTGCTCATGGATAATAAATTAAAGTATAAGAAGTAAAACAAATAAACTAACAAATAGATAACAAACCAAACTTACAATGATCCATCCGGCTCAATCATGAATCAAGCAAGTTTGTCCTTCTATCCAGGAACGATAGAAGGCAAATCATCATCTTGAGTCGCACTAGGTGTAGTTATAGATGTAGTTGTATCTGAGTCTTATACATGAGAAGGCTCATAACAATTAGTCAATCGAGGTGTACTAACCATAGTATCTGACTGCCTCTACTAGAATCTGATACTCATGATAGATAACTAAGAAGATGTACCTAAGAGAAATGTAGTTCCAGCTAATAAGGGTCGTCATCAAAGACTAAAACTGTAAAAGTATGTCCTCGTAGCGTAGTGTAGGCAATGAATGTGAAGTAGAGGAATCACCGACTAGTCGACAAAAATTAGGATGATATTTGTAAGGATCCGCCGTACCAAACCGATCCACAAATATATGTGTATCATGGATGATGCACTCTAGCATCGAAGAATGGATCTTAAAATATCATCACGATATATGGATATCGTAGACTTATTCTTTTTTAGCCAATTTAATAGGGATACTCTAAGATGTTCGCGATGTCTGTTATTTTAACCGCCTGATGACATCTGCATGCCAATTTCCTGGGTAATATACATAATTATCATAAATTCAATAAAGTTAGCAAAATACACTAACTTACACATATATATATAACTTTATTCTGCACTGTTCCTCTTCGATTATTCCAAACCCATCTTTCTCCCATTCTTCCTCCTCAGTTGTTTCATTTACATTATTGTCCCATTCTTCATCATAAAATTATTCATTTGTTCCTCAACATTCAGTATCTCATCGTCGAATACTTCTTCTAATATGTCATGAGGATGTTGTAATGTGGTCTCCAATTCAACATTAAGTTGTTGTTGAACAGTTTTAACATCAATTTAAGCCATATCTAAGACATTTTCAATTTCAATTCTTCCCACAAACTTACTTTATATAACGATCTACCAATTTTCTTAGTTTCTATGCAATGGAGATGAAGCGTAATACACTTGTTTGGAATTTTGTGCAATGATGAAAAGATCATAACTTCTGTATTTCTTTGTGTTCTTAAATTCAATTATATCATGTTGATGGTCCACCTTTGCGCCTCTATGTGTTGGGTCAATACACTAAAACAGAAACAATACAGTCCTCTTCTTAAGCTAACTTGAATTCCTTACTTCAATAGTCTCATGAATGACACCATAATATTCAATAATTTGGTCAGTACCATCAACATCTCCTTGTATGTAGACACCACTATTATTTGTTTTCTTGTTCCTAGAAACTTCTTTAATTTGAAAATTAAACCCATTTACACAATACTTATTCATTGTGCATAGTTGAGATTATGGTCCAAGTGCTACTTTTGTCAATAATTGCATATGTTGGACCTTGAGGATTTATAGTAAATCTAGGTGATTGTTATTTTATGTAATATAACTTAGTATAACATGAAAATATTATTAAATACTTATTAATTTCACACTTACATAGTTGTATGGCCTTTAAGAAAATTTTGTATAGATGGCTTCCTACCTCATTTGTTTATGAACAAGTTGATCATTTCACATTCAAGTATTTAGTTAGTTAATCAACACTTATTATTATGTTTTTTGATAACATATTTTTAACTCATACTTGAGATATGGTTGAACCTTTGGAAAATTAAGCAAAAGATGTGCCACTGCTTATTGAATTTCCATATGCGTGAACTACATTGATGTAATCACTTTCCGCACTTTTTAGATCCTCAACCATTTTGATTAAATATTGGTTTATGGTTACCTTTTGATGTATACATAGCCGTGTAAATTGTGTAGGACGAATCCATGGATACCAAAGTATTTATGTGAGTCTCCACATGAATAAGTTTTCTAAAAACTACATTGATGTCCAGAAGAATTTCTTTGTTTAGAATGTTAGATCTAATTGGCTGAAACCCAGGCCTCAATTTCATGAGAAATCTGACAACTCGAGTCTTCTTCCTCTCCAACATAACTTTCTAGAGGCCCGTGGAAGAAAGGTTTCCTCAAAAGCTTTTGTCTTGTTCTGACCAAATTTCCATGAGTCCCAAATAGTAACTCTGAATGTGTATATCTCCCTATTTGTATTCCAAAGAAGTATGTTTCAATTAAAAATCCCGAACATGATTACGTTGAGCATATACCTTTTTGAGATGTTTCCACATCTCTACTGCCAAGTTGAACAGACGCAGAATGAGTGTAATTTATGCATGTACATAATCGAGGATCCATGAAATTATAGGATCATTGTTATCATGCCAAACTTGTTTTCCTTGTCTTCATTTGGTTGAGTTGTTAATCCATCCAAGATTCCAAAAAACCTATTCCCTTAAAAAATGATGCAGAAATGAAATTCCCACATCAAATAATTTTTTAAATCAAATTTGGTAGACAAAATTCATGAGAATGTGACTCCAATAGAAAGACAAGAGATATCTGATGATAGCAATCTAACAATAATAAGGTGAAAGTTAAACTAGTCTCTGAAAAAAATCAGGCTCTTGATACGATGATAACAATTCATAAATTAGAGACAAAAAATAGTTGAAAAATATCTTTTATTTCTGTAGTATACAATTTATAAACTATTGACTATTTATATACAAAGCTACAAGAATAATTCTAGAACAATATCATATCATATCTTGCAGAATTTCAATTGTATTATTGTGCTTAGCTAAATAAGAATATTGTCCCGAATATTTTGGAATAATATTCGATATTATTTGGATTCATGACTATGATTTTGAATCATAACAAATATGATTTGGAATCATATCAGATATATTAAATAGTTAAGACTTAATTCCAACAACTAAATCCATCAACTAAACTACATTATATATTTTAAACTTATTTAAACAACTTAACCATTTTTTACTTAACTATTTTAGTTAAGACTTAATTCCAACAACTAGTTCACATTATTTCTTTTAACTTATTTAAAAAACTTTTAAATTTAACTAGTTTAGTTAAGACTTAATTTGAAAAACTAAATCTACTAACTAAACAACTCAAAACTAAATTTAAAGCAAAGTGTTCACACTAGATAGACATAAATTGATCTTGCAAGAAAACCAATTTTTTCATCAATAGGATCGACTAGTGTTGGTATTTATACTTAACAAATGTATTATTTTTAAATTTGAAGCAAAGTGTCAACACTAGAAGGACACAAATTGATCTTACAAGAAAATCATTTTTTTCATCAACACGATAAATTAGTAATGGTAGTTGTGCTTAACAAATACATTATTTCTAAATTTAAAGGTAAATGTCAACACTAGATGTACACAAACCGATCTTGCAAGAAAATCAACTTTGCCATCATAGGATCAACTAGTGTTGGCACTTATTCTTAAAAATATATTAATTCTAAATTCAAAGTTAAGTGTCAGCACTAGACGGAAACAAAACAATCTTTTAAGAAACAATTTTGTCATCAATAGGATCAACTAGTGTTGGTACTTATGTTTAACAAATACATTATTCCTAAATTAATGCTTAATATCAGTACTAAATGGACACAAGTTGATCTTGCAAGAAATTAAATTTTATCATCAATAGGATAAACTAGTATTGGTACTGATGCCAAACAAATACTCGATGGGCAGAAATAAATTATCAAAAAATTTAAGCTAAGTATAAATAATCGATGGACACAAACACATTACAGAAAACAATTGTACTTTAACTTTAGAAACTTAGAAGCACAAAACCTTATGTCCGACTTTGATGAAAGAACCATTATAATTTTGTATCAAATTTTTTAGATTTTGAGCTTCCTCAGTTGCCAAACATGAAAATAAATAAATACTAATCAGCTCATTGAAACTAGTGTGTGAATTGACAACAAATGCCGACAAATATATCCCAAGAGAGAAAAAAATATCAAGTTTGAACATGAAAGAAGAATAGTGCTTCATGCTTACATAACAACAAAAGAATATATCATTCCAGGCAAGAAACAATGCCCTAACATTTTCCAAAGGCGCTAAACAATAAACACAAGCTGATAAGATCTAATTGTCCTATGGCCTTTGAGGGTGTGACTACTTTGCAGGATTACTTGGCTTCAAACTTGTAAATAAAGTCAAGCATGAAACCACATGAGCTAGTCTTTTAGGTTAGAAGTTCAAGAACACAGTTGCTTGATTATAAAAATAAAAGATATAAAAATAGTCCAATGTGAGGACAAAACAATATTGATGAGCTAGTTTGAACTGGATTCCAAAAATTCACATTGACTAAGTAGGTTTGAATGGTGGGGGAAACTGTTTCTCTTGCATATAAAGGTGATGCCGATCGGGATGCTAACATGACCTTCTACTGCTGATCGAGGTGACGTCGGTCAGGATGGTGGCACGACCTTCTGTTTCTACTGTGACCACCCTCAATTTGTAGATGTGACTTCCTATTTTTGTTGCGACCTCCTATTCTGTTGCGACCACCCTATGCTGATACGACTTACTATTGCTGGTTAAGCAACCGCCTGTCAGGGATGGTGGTGTGGCATTGATGATAAGTCCTAGATTTGGCCTTATTTATTGGTTCATTTATAATGATTTAGTGTCCTCAAATTCTTGTTTAGTACAAAGAACTGATGTAAATCCTTGATTTTTAGGTATATAGATTGAGAAACAATGCAAGGACACTAATTTGCAAAACAAACTAAGTAGGGTCAAAGAGTGAAGAAAAGGAAGCATGCTAGTCGCCTAGTCGACTTGGTGAGTTACCAAAAGGCTCTTTTACCGCCAAAAGTTCTAGTGTACCAACCTCTGTTGGAGAAAATCAAGTAAGTAAAAGAAAGGACCAGTTGGCGAAACGCCAAGTGATTCTTTGATGATGTGGTGGATCGCCCAAAGTTTTAGACTTTGAGGATGCTGAAGGTGAAGGGAGAAAGGCGATGGAATTGACCAAAGGGTGGATCGTCGAGTGGATCGGCAAGCCTGACTTACTATGGGATTGGTCCTTCACAACACATTCTTGGCGACTATAAATACATTTTTGAACATTTAGTTTAATATGAAATTTCATAATTTTTACTGTGAAGACCATAATTTAAATGTTGATGAACTGCTAGATTAGTTTTCCTTAGCTTTGAGGAACTGAAGTTTTTCACTTTATAGAAATTATAAGTGGGTCTTTAAGAATCTTTATTTGGTTATTTGTAAAATGAAATTAATCTTACCCAATTGATGGAAACTCAATTTGGTAATGAATTTTTTCTTTTTATGATGTCTAGCTAAAACTCTCATTTTTAGGTGTGATTTGGTGATTATGGGCTGATTTAGCTTATCGGTATTGCTAAATGTTAGCCTAAGTGTTATTTTGAAGTGAGTTTATTTATTAATTGTTGTTTAATTTTAGAATTGTTCTAACAAATGCAGTTCTACCTTTGTGTTTTTGGCTTGCGTGAGAGAGATGTTTTGAAACTAAGATTATTCTTTAATGGTTAGTGAGTATTGAGTTTTCATTGCTTCAGCTCGAGAGAGTGAACCCTAAACCCTTTTCCACACATTAAACTCAAGAGAGTGATGGACTAAGGCATCGGGAATTCTTATTTTTCATGCCTGTCGATGTTCGAAAGAAATCAACTTGATTCGGAGTGAATTGTTTGAAAGAAAGTTTACCTCCTTTATAGTCTTGTTTACTCAATAATATTCAGCTATTTCCTAATGGTCGCAACTACACATTTGTGTAGATTATCCTTTAATTGAAATACATCACAAGAACCCATCTCATTATTGTTATTTCATATCATTTACTGCGTTTGTAGTTGATAATAAAAACCAAAACCCACTTATTTTACATTCGTGTCAGCTGATTGAATAATGATATCTAAGAAACTTAATCTAGTTATAAGAGTCAACATTCGTTAGTCAGTATATAACACACAACTAATGAGTTAATTTCGAATCCCAAAGCAGTGGTACATGTTTAAGTTCAATAGGAAAGTATGAGCATGTTGAAATAAGCCATAGGAATAGACATTTATGAATAAAGACCTAATTCAAATTATTTGGAGACAGAAATGTGAAATTAGAGGGTTTCGATTTGAGATTATTAACTTTAGCAGCAGTCAACACAGAAATCAGAGTCACGAGACGAGTTCTTGGGATGTGATTTGATTATATGCTAATATAGATGTGTGATTGAAACTTTGAGGAAATAGCTATATTAGTGAATAAGCTAAACTTTATAGGTGATAAACATAATATCGAACAATTAACCCCGACTTAAGTTGATTTCTATCGAACATCAACCAGTAGACAAAATAAGAACATCATATGATTTAGTCAAGTCACTCTCGAGCTGAATGTGTGGAAAAGGATTTAGGATTCACTCTCTCAAGCTAAACCCATGAAAACACAATACCCACACACCGTCAATCAATAATCTTGATTTTAAAACCTCTCTCTCGAGCAAGCTAAAACACAAAGGTAGAACTACATTTGCAACTACAATTCTTTAAATCAATTCTTAATGAATGATTGAAATCACTTATAAACAACATTTAAACTAACAATTAGTAACACCCATAATCTAAATCAACCCATAAGTACATAATCACACCCATATAATTAGGCTTTTAGCTATACATTATAAAAATATATAAGTGGTTACCAAATTGTGTTTCCATCACCTGTGTAAGATTAATTTCGTCCCTAAAATTCTCCAATTTGAAGAATCTCAAAGACCCACTTTGAATTTCTCAAAAGTAAAAAACTTCAATTGTTCAAAGCTACGGAAAACTTAGTTTCAATATTCAAAGTTCAAACTCAAAAATTACTCTAATGAGTGTTCGTACTAAAATTTTATTTTCATAATAAAACATTTGATACCAAAGTTAATGTTTTTTTTAAAAAAAATGTATTTATAGTCGCCAGAAATATGCTATGAAAGACCATTCGGCGCTGTAAGTTTGGCTTGGCGATCAGCTCGGTGATCCACCCTTTGGTAAATGTCTTTACCTTTCTGCCTTGACATTCAATTTCCTCATGTTTTGTACAAATCAAACATTGCATCGCGAAACCACTCAGCGGTTTGCCGAGTAATCCTTTCTCTCACCTACTTCATTTCATCCTTCAAGGTTTGGCACAGTGGAACTATAACCTAGGTAATGGCCATTTGGATACTCGCCAAAGGGACTTGACAATCACCAGACATATAATTCTTTATTCTTTCAACTCTTTTATTCCTTTTTTCAAATTAGTGTCAATGCTTTAGTACTCAATCCATATAGCTAGAAATCAAGGGTTTTACATTAGTTATTTACACAAAAAAAACATTTGAGGAAACTAAATCATTGTAAAAGAGCCCTAAATGAGTTCAAATCTCAAAGTCATCAAAACCACCAAATTAATCTTTTTCTTTTTCTCAAGTAAAAATCATGTTCTGCAGTTCAAAAAAGATTCTTTAAACAATGCTAGATAAGACACAATCATGAATTCAGAGAACAAGACTCAATATTCTCATGCAAGGATTAATTGTACACTCAAAGGTTCATGTTGTGACTGACCATTATGAAAGATTCTCCAGCTCACAATACTTTCTTCAAATGCGAGTTCAACCTCAACAAAGGGGCTCAAATGACCTTACATAAACAATGATTTCATATTCCATTAGAATGGCTCAAAATTTATAATGTGGAATCACATACGACTCTAACACTCACAAAGGTGCACACATGCATGACTCCACCCGTAGGTTTTCTGTTATTTTCCAGCCAACACTCTTTTCTGCTTACTCTAGACCAAAAGGTCTTTTCAAGGTTTTTAATTGGGTTGAGTGTAATGGTGTGGTCATTTAGGCTCAGTGGCTGCTATTCTCATGAAATGTGATATAAACAACACTTTCTTTCTGCTTCTTTACTGTTCTCATTGATGCTCAAAATTTACCCCATTTTAATGTTACATGGAACATTGAACACCTCATTTCATTTTATAATTTTATTTAAAAACATTTTCATTCTTTTTCTTTTTCCTTTCTTTGTATGGAGGGGTTCCATATTTTTCAAAGCAATGGGTAAAGGGGATTTCTTCACTTAGTGTTATCGTCATCGCAACGGCATGAATAGTAGAACTCAAGGGTGCTATAACATCAAAAAGGGATACTTGAAACATGCCCAAAATATTGGACTCAATTCTAGCGGTGCGTCGGTTATTAGAAAAGGCTAGTTGTCCCATCAGCCCTAGTGAGCGGGGTCCGTGACAGAGCAACAAAATAATACTAGATCTGGATTGCAAGGAAGAAGTAGAAATACTATGCATTGAAAAAGGGGTAGTACTAGGTATACCTAAAAGCATATGGATCAAAGTAGACAAAGGTGCTTCCCACAGGTAATGAATCTATGACCACAACCGGCGAAGTATCCATCAGAGTTGCCTTTTTTTCTTGGCCTCGTCCTTTAAGTACACTACTTTAATCAACCCAATGCCGATAGAATATGTGGGTATCACTTGCACATTCTTAATCTCATATCTAGGTAGCTGAGCTTGTTTGTACTTCTCAATAATAAACACCGAGAATGGAAGGGATGTTTACTTCTACTTGGACCTCATAATCTTTTTCTATGCAACGTTCACCCCTAGGTGTATCCTCATCCCATCAATGATGCAACCCATAAAGGCTTCATTGGTGTTGCAGAGAATCGACTCATTCCTGGATAGTGTCAACCACTCTTATATGTTTTCTAACATCTTTGTCTTGATCAAATGTTGGTACTCGTCGTAAATTCGAATTGAAACACAAAATAATCCATTTATATCATCACTATCACACTTTACCTTTCTACCTCTCACGACCACATAGTAAACTTAATTGAATTTTGCTACTGATTTCTTCCCTTAGGCATTCTAGAATTATCTAACCCAACTTTGAATGTACTGACCAAGGGGTTTGGTGAATAGATGGAATTTATGCGACCCTAGGAAGCTCATGATCTTGAGACACCTGTCTATGACCCCATCAATCCACAACCACTTCTCCTCTATGATCGTCCCCAACCCCTCAGTCTTTAGTTTTTTTATCAATCTGGGAGGAGGACCTTGTATTGATGGTGTTAGAAGTACAACCCGTGTTTGATTTAAATAAGTGGTGGTGACGTAACTTGTCTTGATCCTATAAGAATAATTCATCCTATTGGATCGGAACTTTTCCCTCTGGGCTACTAGTAGCTCATCATCCCAGTCTTAGAATTTGTAGCCCGAGGATATTGGTTCTCACAATAACTCTTAGAAGTGGTAAGGTCAGTGGAATCCATACCTAAACTGTCGAAGGTAACCTCTGGTGACATAGGTGTAGGTGCCTTGCCCTTTCCTTTTTCATTCTCACCTGTAGTGGACATATTAAAAACTTTTTCCCTAGATGCAGCTACATCCTCATTAATTGTTATTCCATTGGCCCTCTTGAGGGGTGGTGAGTCTCTACAAGCCAGTTTTGGTCTAGCATATATGCAAACACATAAGAGAAATTAAAAAATAAGAAAAACAAAGTTGTAGACAAACAATTACATGCAGACTCGCCGAATCACTTTAGTGAGGGAGATTGGGCTCACCAAAATGGATTGACTAACAATTTCAAACAAAATTAGCATGTTTGTGGTTGTATGGGCCTCTCGGTGTATTGCTGACAACTTGTACTGAGCAAGGACCGGCCCAACAAATGTTGCAGTGCATTTTTGGGTTGGGGGGCGAAAAAAGGGCGACAAAGAAAGACTTTCGACGAGTACACTCGGCGAACTCAGTCTTCTTATAAATAGTTACAGACCCTATTTTCTAATTCATCAAGTATTCAAAGGCGATCTAGGGGGACTTAGTGAACCGCTGAGTGGTTTAACGACCTTGACGCAACTCTCTAAACGACCAAACATTCCTACTCTCAACCCTAACATCCAACAAAATCAAATCATGAACTCATTCAATTTACATAAACCTTTAATAACCATGCCTCTATGGATACTCAAACTTTTCCCGAATCGGCCAACTTTAGACATTCGACGACTTTTGACCTGAGAAATGATGTCAAATTCTCCATCATCAGGCGAAATCCGTCATTCGAAAAACATATGGGCTACTTAGACTTCATTCAACTAGACCCATACAAATTAGCCCAACTTCACAAAACTTGTTCAAATTTAAAGCACAAAATCTTGGGAAATAAACAATCAGGCATTATAGGCACGATTAGGAATTCAAATAGGCACATAGGCACAGAATTACAATTCAGAGAGGCCCAATACACAAAACTAGGATAAAAAGAATTGCAAAAGAGTAAAAATCGCTAAATATAAGTTCGGAGTTTGGAAAATCAACCTTTTATGCGAAATACAAGATTTGAAAATCTATAAAACAAAGAATCCAACTCCAAAGATTGAATCAAAAACTAATAGGTGATTAAAATTTAAAAATATAGGAAATATAATACGGTTGTGAGTTTGGGAAGTTAAAAAGTGAGGGTGTAACATTCTGAAAGTTCATGAATTTATCTAGAGCCTCAGATGATGAGATAAGACTTTAAAAAATGTTTCTAATCCTAAACTAAAGTATTCAAACTAATTAAGAAGTGTTAGAGTCAAAATATTAAGAAACGACCATGACGTCCGCTGGATTGTGAAATCTGAGCTAGTGTGCCTAGGCTTGTTTTGATGGGTTTTAGGAGTTGAAATTTAATGAAATTTGGTAGAAAGGTGTTAAATATATAGAAGAGTGATTTTAGGGTCGAAACGTCTGGGTACGACTACCCAAGTACAACCATAGGTGTCCTTGAGCAGGACCCTTCCATTGACCCTTTAAAAAAACAGTTTGTGGCAGTGTGCAGCCACGACCATAAGCGACGAGCCGTCATTTGAACGACGCTCCATTGTCTTGTTTATTTGGTTGAAACTTAAAGAATTGGCAAAATGGATTTCACAGAGCCAAACGACGACTCTCCAGGTGTGTCCATTGATGGAACGATGGACTGTCGACTGGAGTCGTCGATTGGGTCTGTTCACTGGTGCGAAAATTCTGCCAAGCCAAGGGTGAGGTAGATCTAAATTATTAATTTCAAATATATTAAAAGACTTTAACTCATTAAAACAATTAACTCTTCATAACTTCAAAATCAAAAATCAATACCAACTTCCCTCTCTCACAAATTCTTTTCCTAGACCACCATTGAAGAACAAAGAAGAAATCAAGCTAGGACACTTAGATTCATACTTTATCACTTCAATTTCATGGAATATCATTAATTAAGGTATGTGGATATCTATTCATGGATTAGTTTCTCCATGAAGCCGTTCAAAACTTCGAAATTTCGAATAGATTGTGACCTAAACTAGGGTTTGTACTCTAACCATAGGTTCACTATAAAATAATTTTTTTCATGTTATGTGCATTATATTAATATTATATTGGGATTAATTGATGGATTCTATTGTGAAAATCCCCCAAGAACCCATGTGATCCCATAACCCAACTTTCACTAATGTCATGGGGGGAATTGGGTAATTATGAGGATGATGTATTGTAATTGATGAATAAATAGTTATAGAATCTTGTCTTCCATGCCTATTGTGATTTGAATAAAGGGTAATCATGATACTTTATCTATAACCTTGCAAAGAAGGTAAATTCTTTGGTTGTTTATGTGATGAAAAGTATTGTACATACACTTTGAATTGCTTGCAAGGCATATGGCTTATGGAAGGATACAAAAAATGTAATTATGATGACTTGCATTCTCTTGAGCCTTGTGTATTGTGTAGTATAAATTATTTATAATGAGATTAGTCTCTTGTGTTTATTGAAAGTCTAGGGTTAAAGTGTATTCTCATCTAATGAATGTAAGAGCTTTATGTTGAATTGTATTGAACGAAGATGATGTAACACCTCTAAAACGAATTAGGTGAACATAGAGCCTAACATGTGTGTGATGTGGTTTTAAAGTCCTAAAATTGTGTATAATAGTGTCTTGAGGCATTTTTTAAACTTTGGTAGTGTTTTGAGGTCAAACGTCCAAGATGTTTGAATGTTTTTCCTTGAGACATGCTTGTGTGTTTTTGTGTGCCTTTGCATGTTTTACGTGTTTGTTTTGGTTGGAATTGGTGTGAGAGTTTCCTAACATCTATGCAACTCTGTTTGGGTTGGAATTGCAAGGCACGACTCCCCAAGGACCAACCAAAGGGTACTATCCTATGGATCAAGACTGCAAAAACAGTCCCTAACTATGGAGGGCATCATCACCTCTTAGTCCTATAAACGCCCTGATGATTGGGGCGTAGCCCCACACTTGGTGTCATGAGTTTAAGATCCCATTTAAGGAGCCTCTAATCCAAACCACGGACCAGTAGGATTGTCCATTGGTGGGTCTACGATGCCTAGGTAGTGTCCGTCGATTGACACGTGCAGATTTTCTTAGGTTTATCAGCCAAAGGAAGGGTGTTTTGGGGATATCACCTGGTGTTCTAAAAAATATTGGGCGGTTACTTAGGGTAATTTTTGGTATTTTCAGTAGTTTTATAAGTCTAGAACCCCAAGTCAAGTTATTATTTCAAAATCAAAACTCAAACCTCAAAGAAGAACTCATATATGAATCCATGCAAATCATGAAATCCTTAATTTGGCTATATTATGAGTGATTTGATCATGTCTCAATTGTACTGAATTCTTGTGTAGTTTACTCTGGCTAGTGAATTCTGTCAGAAACGTGTTAGAATAGTATGTAGGCTGTCCTAAATTTATGAATTTCATATTGTAGTATCTTGAATCATTGTATATTTTGATTATTGGATTGAATTAGTGATTATGTCTTTTTGTAAGAGCCTTTGTGGATTGAATGAGTTCAATTGTCTATGGATTGGAGTTGTTGATGTTTGAATGGTGGTATGTTGACCTAAATTCTTTTATGTTGTTTAATATAGGTATTTGAATTGTGATGTTTGGTATGGTACAATTATGGTGGAGGTGCTTATGTAATTTATATTTGTGAAGATTGTGGCCTCGTTGGCATTACTTTATGTATTGTGAAGAATGTGGCCTTGTCGTCATTACTTTATGAATTATGTTGTTCACATGTTACAACTTGGATATGTGATCATTGTAAAGGTCTACATGACTTATGTGCATATATGAAGTAAAAGCATGTCTTCTTCTAATTGACAATAGGTGAACATTATAGGCTATAGTGGGGTTTTTAAGTATGTATACTTGATGTTGATGTTTTGATCTTCCTAGTTAACTATATGATTCTTGTGATGGATTATGATTATGTTTATATAGGAGTCTGTAGGGTGACTTGTAGTAGACTTGGTTGTCCTTATATGCTACTTGAATGATATTATACATGAGATACGATGATGGTATGTCGGTCTTGAATTGGTAGACCTATGTCCCTCTTCTTGATACATGTAGGATATAAATATGACTCTTGACTTAGTAGTCTAAAGAACCTTTGTCATGTATTTGTATGTATAATTGAAATATGATCTTTAAACTAGTTAATAGGGTCATTAATATGGAACCTTCAACCTAGATAGAATGTTATGATAACCTAGAAGTTGAAAGTCGTAACGGTATCCTTCTTGTGTGACTGATGGGCTTATGGATTGGTTGGCTGAATAAAGTGAAATAATCCATAGGAAAGTCATGAATCTATCCTATTTCACCATTGTGTGGCAGCCCTAGCGGACCCCCTTTGGTAAGGTGTATTATTATTTGGTTATGACTTCTCTATGGTACCTCTTTATATGCCCTTGTGATGGATTTACTCTTTGAGAACGAATGCTAGTACCTAGTGAATATTCTTAAGGAGTGACTCTACTTATGTTGACACTAACGTACAAAGAAACGCTTGTTAATCCTTAACAATGTGCCTACATGGGATGTGTCCTAGTTCTACCCTTGGCAAGTAGAACACCCTCCATCGGAGTAGGGTAGACTCAGAATTCAATGCCTAGCTAGTATGGTCTATATTGGTTATTTCCTATTCTTATCATGTGAGAGACATTCTAGTATTTGATAGATCTACAAAGTTTAGGTAGTGGAATGAGACACTATCTAGACATTGCATGACTAGACTTTGAAGATGCTACTGTGTAGGTTCCTAGGTCTTCTCCAAGACCATTATGTGAAAGTCCTTAATTGTTGAATGTATCTTAAGTGGATTAATCAACATAGTGACTTAAGTTAAATATATGTAAATGAAAAGTACTTATCTGGAAATGGCTTTAAAGATTTCCTAGGTAGGTTTGGAGAGGGTGTATGGGCGGTCTCTTCATGTTTTACTTAGGTGAGTCTTAAGAGTATCTTTGACTAAGGGCTTTAATTGAATATAGTGAATAATCTTATCTTAGGAATCCTTGAGGATCTCTTAGGTGTGTGTGGAGGGTTTGTATGGGCGGCCACTTCATGTCTCACTCAAGTGAGCTGTAGGATGATCTTTGGTAGGAGAGTCTTCTGTTGTATGGTTTGAAGTAATGATATGTTATCTTGTGTAATGTGACTTATATGTGTTTATGTTGACTTGTAAGGTACTCTTATACTTGTATTTTGAGGTTTTCTCTAAAAAGAGCATGTTTTATACAAATGTCCTTTTAGCGTGATTTTAATTGCATGTCACCATACTTGTGCATTCTTATGTACTAATTCCATATATTTTTTTCTTATGTCTAATGGTGTAGGTGGAAATTGAGAGGAGCCATTGAAGTAAAGCTAGGAAATTAGCACTCATTCAAGAAAAGTTGTGGCATCTCCTCAATTGATTCGAGGACATCACTATGTTTAGTTTTCTTGTTGATCAAATGGTAATAAACTTTGATATTTCTATTATCTTGATGTATGGGTCGTGACCCAAGATATTCGTGTGTCTAAGATGGCAACTTTGAGATTTAGTCTTTCCAATGACTTTCTATGAAAGATATTTTGGAGTATTATTAGCTTGTGTGAAAACTTTTAATTCCGCACTACTTTTCATACATGTATCCAATAAATGATGTCAATGGGCTTGTATAGGACCTCCGAGAGGTTGAATACGCCGTTCCACGACTTGAGGGACACCATTTTGTCTAAGGTGTGCTCTCAGGTCGTGACAGATGGATTACTCTTCACATATGTAGATACAATTAAGAGAACAATGGTAGTATGTAGGGATGCATGCTAAGCACCGAGTAGATATGTACAATGAGGAAAAGACCCTCCCGCTAATTCAATAAGACAGGTCATCCTAATGATTACTCATGAGATGGAAGCCTTCCAGCTAATGCAATAGGCCGGGTTTCTAGAAGCAATCTCACTATTCCTTAACAACATGCCCCCATATGACATAGCTCGTAGATCCACATAGTAGCTAGTTTCTAGGTTTCACCTTGGCAAGTGGAAAACCCTTCTTCTATGGGGCTTTATCACAGTGGATTCCATGGAAATCTCTTATGGTCTATTCCGTTTATAGTTGTTTTTCCCTAAAGTAATAATGTGAAGTAGATACAAAGAACTAAGAACCAATATATGATCTCATAATGAGTTTACTAAGTAGAAGTGGGCGTAGGTGACTTCACTTGTACATTGCAATAGTAGGCTTAGAGGGTAATTATAAGTGGTACCTTTAATTATGAAATGATTATGATAACATGTCTATCAAATTGAATGCAAAGTTAGCATGTGTGACCAAGGTGATTTCTACGAGAATGCTTGGTTAGGTTGGTAGTGTAACACTGCTAAAGTTCTTGACTTAGTCTATAGCCTCCCATGATGGACCGACCCTTAAAACGCTTTTCCTGAGCCTAAAATAATGTACTTAAACTAAGTGGGAAGTATTAGAGCCTAAACTTGAAGGGACGTCCATAACGTCCGTAAACTAGTGCAATTGAACTAGTAAACGTCCCTAGGTTTCGTGAAGGTTTGGATGGATATGAGGTATAAACTTGTAAAAAGACTTTTAATAAGTAAAATGAGGTATATAGGGTCGAAACGTCCAGGTACGACCACCCAAGGATTTCCCTAGCGGTCCACGAAGGGACCCCATCTTTTGCCAAGCAAGCTACCAAAAGGCAGCAAGTAATTGCAGTAGCAGGGAGCCAGTCAATGTGGAGGACTTGGTGCACCCCTGAAAACGGGACACGTTGCGGACTTATCTGGTTCAAAAATTAAATTTGGAAATCATGCGGGAATAGCTCCACTACGGGGACTTGTTTCCCGAGGAAAATCTGAAATTTAGAATTCAAGTTTGACTTTATTAAAAGGTCAAGTTAAGTGAGGAGTCTTTTGGGTATTTTAGGGGAGGGTTATATATTGGTTTGAAATCAGATTTTAACCACAATTTCCCACTCAAATGAAATCCCCAAATCAAAACCCAAAAGCTCTCACCTCTTTCTACTTTCACTGTCTATTCAGCCTCCGTTGAAGAAGGTTTGAAGCTTGAACAAGAAGACCAAACTCCCAAGGTTTCTACTCAAATTGGAGGCAGAAGTATTGAGTAAGGTATGGTTTCTTTCATTCTAGGGATTCCTTTCCCCAAGAAGTCCTCTCAAAGAGATTTTCAAACTTCCCCGAACTAAAATTTTTCTCTACACATGTGTATTCTTTGAAAAACGAAATTAGGAATCAATTGTGATGAATTATGGTCAATTAATATTGTTTAAATATATATTCACAGTTAATTCTTGTTATTTACTCAAGATATCCATGGACTCATGTCTTTCCCAAATTTCATGAAAACTTTGATTTGATATGGTGAATTGTGAAAAGGTTTATTATGTTGATTGACTACATTTATGTTTATTATGCAATTGCTTCTTTCATCTACTTTAAATAAGCAGTGGCTATGTATTCTTTGATAATTGTAGTTTGGAGGTAATAAAATGGCTAGAATGTATGAAGGTTGATTCTTCTTGAATTCTACTATGAAGTATGAGTTATTTAGATTGTGATGCTTCTATATCAAATGTGTAGTTGTGATGTTGATTGCAGGTAATAGTCATCCTAGACCCTAGAATATTTATTTTTTTATGAATTATGCAAGTATGTGGTGGTATTATTATTATATGAATTATAGTTGTTTCTCATTATTATAATAAAATTTTGAGTGAAAGGTTTACTCACTTGTATGGTTTCTAAAGTGAAAGGAAAGTTGTCACTGATGAATATCTATGAGATAATATGATAAGATATTCACATAGGGGTTTAGAAGAGACTAATATGATATTGTATGATAAGTATGATGACTACTAAAGGGAATAAATGCTTAGCATCGAAAGGGCATGTAATGAGATGGAGTTCTCACGATCAGCAAGTACAACCTCCCACATGGGTTTCTTCACGTTTAGCAAGTCTGGATTCCCATGATATGTGTTGTCTCATCAAATGGAAACCTCCAAGTTAGTAAGTCAAGGTTTCTAGTAATAATCTTGTTGACACTTTACTATGTGCCCACAAAGGAGTATAGCTTAATGGATCCACCTAGATAGTTATGTAATATTGGTTACACCGTAGCCAAGTGTTAACCCTCGCTTTTCGGTGTGGGAGGAGAACACCAGATTCCATGTACCTCATATTGTCTCATATATTTTACTGCACTATCTTCCCTAATGATATATCTTAAATGAATAATTCAAGTATGTGAAATGTTTTAAAGACTTGTCTTAAAGGTTACTACATAGGGTGAGGGAGGGTATGGGGATTGTCTTACTCATTGAACATGTGGGATCCTAAGGGATGGCGTTAGTAGTGTTTTTGTATGAGTAAGTTCCTTTTATGTTATGGAAGTCAAGTTATATATGAACTTATGAATCAAGTATGTTATGATAAAGTGTGAGATTATGTTTTATGCATATTGTAAGTGACTTAATGTGATTCTTAGCTTTGGATAGGGTTATGGGGTTCTATTCTTGGCATTGCACAAGTATTGTTTTAGGTTGTTTATATGTTGGGTTAATATCATCTTGGGTTTACTTATAATGTTCTGTATATGTTCATGTTGAGTTATTAAACATAAAGTATGGTTTTGACTAAATTGTGCCTTTTCTCATACATTGATGATTTTATGCATAGGAACCATACTTAGTACCTGTGGTTTGTACTAATCCATATTTCTTACCTTTTTCCCATACATTGTAGGTTTCGGCCAATGAAGAGCTTCTCGGCCACTTTGCAAGGATAGTTGGATTTCTTCCTTCAAGTAGTGGTCGATCGTCCAAGTTCGACGATGGTTCCTTTGATCTACCCTAGTTGTATTGACATACTCTATAAGACATTCGTTGCTTCATTATTCTTAAAAACAATTGTTGTAAGAACTAAGTGGTAATATGTACTTGTGTAAGGGCTATGCATAAATATTGTAGTTCTTTTAGATGGTTTAATGTTAAACGGTATCATTAGACTAACTCATTATATGTTGATTATGTTAACTAAACGTGAAGCCTATGTAAGGTTTCTATGCGGGGAGTCTAAGTAAACTCCATATGTATATATATACTATAGTATGTGAGAGGTCTATGTATACCTCAATATGTATAAAGTTTCAATTTTTTATGCATTTTTGACCTATGATATATAATGATGAATACTAAGAGGCTAGTCTTACTCCTCTTCGAGGACGTTGATGCAATTACGTCTAAGGGGTGCTCCCTGGGTGTGACATATTTTGTATCAAAGCATGAGGTTAAATAATCTTTGGATTGATATATCACTCAACCACGTCAAGTAGAGTCTTGTTCATTATGGTGAAGTGCACCACAATTATGAATGAGAGGCTATGTGATGCTTAGGAAAGTCTCACTTTGTTGGTATTCATGATGTCGTGCCTTTAGAGTCTTAACTCTACATATCCATAACTTATAATCTCTTTCTTGTACTTATAGGCAATGAATACAAGAAGTAATAATGCTCGAAGGTTCGAAGAGGAGAATGTGAATGAGGTGTTCCCCCTCCGGCTCCTCAAAACACTAAAGTTCCTATTGAAGAATGGGCTATCTCTATTGTTGGGATAAGGACAACTATTAATAGCTTCACCCAAGTGTTGGCTACTAAAGTTGCCAGGGATACTAGGGTCCAAGTGAATCTTAATGCTAGCACCACCGCATCAAGGATAAAGGATTTCACAAGGATTAATCCCCCTACTTTGTTTGGCTCCAAGGTGGAAGAGGACCCACAAAGGTTCATTGGTGAAGTGTTCAAGGTACTAGATGTTCTGGGGGTGCCTTCTCATGAAAAGGCGGAATTAGCCGCCTACCAACTCAAATATGTTGCTCAAGTTTGGTATGAGCAATGGAAGGATGAAAGGCCGATTATAGAAGGCCGGATTACTTGAGGAGCTTTTAAGACAAATTTTCTTGATAGGTTCTTTCCTTTGGAACTAAGGGAGAGGAAAATGCAAGAATTCATCAACCTACGCCAAGGGGGTATGAGTGTGGAGGAGTACAGTATAAAGTTCCCTCAACTATCCAAGTATGTTCCTACTATTGTGGTGGATTCTAGGGCCAAGATTAACAAATTTGTTATATAGATATCTGATCTTGCGGTTAATAAATGTAGATCAGCTATGTTAATTCTTAAATAGACATCTCTCCTTTCATGGTTCATGCCGAACAAATTGAGGAGCAAAAGCTTAAGCAAGTTTGTATGGAATTGAAGAGGACAAGAGACGATGATGGAAATTCTTCTAAGGCTAGATTTGATGTACAAGATAATCCAAGATTCAAGAAAAGGTTCCCCAATCAAAGTCCTACCACTTGAAGGGTCATCAAAGGTAAAGGGTCTACACCCAAGCCTAAGGAGGAGAAAGGTGGTGGTACATATGTGGAGAAGTCTCCTTGTGCTAAATGTGGTAAGCAACATGAAGACAAGTGTCTTGTTGGTATGAGACATTCCTATGGTTGTGGCAAAAGTTTTCACATGAAGAGGGATTGTCCTATAATGAAGGGTCAAGGGAGAGAAAATGCTCAAGCACAACATAGGCTTTTACATTTATAACATATATAATACATTAAGATATTCTAATAAGAATTCTAGGATAAGTTTCACATACAAACCATCTAAATTGAATACAACATTCGGGCATAGCCCTTACTTTACATCAATAAAAGCCAAATATAGGAATATGAAACAATTGTCTTCAAATGAAAGGAAAGAACTTGTCACATCCCGAAACAACACCCTAGAAGTTATGGTCAATCTCAGATTGCAACCGGTGTACTTGACCTCTCGGATGTCTTGTACAAACCCTTTATATATCGTTCATCGCATATACATAATGAAAAGTAGTGCGGAATTTAAAAATTTTTCCAAAACATTTCATAGTCTTTTAAAATATCTTTCATATAAAATCATAGGAAATAGTATGTCTCAGTCTCATCAAACTTAGACACAAGAATACTTTTGGGACACAACCCATGAACAATACGAATATAGAAATACTTAGTCTATTACATTACTTTCAAAAGACATTTATGCCCTCGAATCAAATAAGGACATACTTGAACTTCACTTGAATGATGCTATGATCCAAGCCTTGCTTCCCAAATGGTCCCCACCTACCAACAACTATAGAGATAGATAAAAGCATGGATTAGTACAACAACATGTACTAAGTATGACATAATGCATGAAAATCATGAAAATGGACATTTATTGGAACTATGCATCTTTTCATTTAAAAATCATATTATAATAATAAAAACAACATTTAATAACTTAAAAACACATAAGATTACATTTAAGCAATTTAACACAGTTTTAAGAAAACATATAGTGAGCTTAATTCACTGTACACATATCATGGATGGTCCTTGGGGATGTTTGCCCAGACGTTTCCAACACAAACATGATAGTATATGAGTTTATAACCTCTCACATGAATTTCATCTGAAACCACCACGAAAAACGCGACAAAAACATGCCTTTACACAGAAGGTTATTTCAAGGCAAACCTTTCGAAAGTCATGGACGTTTGACCTCCAAACTTCACAAAACATGACACACTTCCTATATACACCGTAATAAATGATTTAAGGACCTTATAACCTCATGAAACACACAGAAACACATAAAACCATATATCAGGCACATAGGTGAGTTAGTTGTCGAACGTCTTAGTCGTCCCTTGACGTTTGACTTACAATGCACCTAAACTCTTAGAAAATGCATCAATACCAAATTATATAACAATTTAGGACCTTATAACAACATTACAACCATGTCAGGCTCTAGGTTACCTAAGTCATTTTTGGGATCTTACATTCTCCTCCACTTGGACAACATTCGTCCTCGAATGACACTAGCCACTCTCCGAACAGTCCCAAGAATAGAGATTCAATTACCAACTCATGACCATACCACATAACATCTCATACAATACAAACATAAAAATAACATCAATTTCACATAACCTAGTGGATCAGAACGCAACAAGAAACTAGAAGACATTTGATAACTCATCATGTTATAAAACTCACATGGTTATTTCCAAATAGCAAAAACTCATTTTATATTCAACATCATACTAATATTCATCAGTTCTAACCATACTACAATAATTTTAGACAAAAGAATGAATTCATCAAATTTTGAAAACTTTAACAGTGACCAGGCAATACCTTATAGTTATTTAAGCAATTTTTCAAAAATAACAACTTAAGGGAATTCATGATGGAAACATGCTAATATGCAAGGTAACATCATATAAACATATCTTACAACATAATCATGGCTTCATAAAATACACATTTCAAGAGGTTAATGAAATTCAATTTCAACAAAACTTTTAAACACCATGCACATGCAACATGCTTCTTTGACTTTCTATCCCATCTACTATCCATACTTCCCCACTTAGAAGGAACTCATATCACTAAAAAGACAAATGGAAGTACTGACCCTCATTATCATCACCATCCGTCTTCTCTCCTCTAGTACGGAGTGCATAGAAATGCCTCGTTTCTTGAACATCATCCTTTGGAACATTTGGAGAAACTTTGTTACCCTTTCTTCTTCTAGAAGCAATTGTAGGACAATCTCTCACCATGTGTCCTTACTTACCACAACTAAAGCACCTCACGGTACCCCTTAAACACTCACCATAATGCCTTTTTCCACAAGTGACACATGTAAGTTTTCCATTTTGAGAACCACATCCTTTCTTCAATTTCACCTTAGCCCTCCTAGGTTATTCATGATTTTGATCCCTCTTCTTAAACCTAGGTTGATCTTGGTCACTAGAACCACCCTTTTTCAAGTTTCTAGAAATCTTATTAAGTTTAGACTCTTTAATTGATTGGGCATACACAATGAGTCTAGTTAGGGTCATATCATCATGTAGCATGGCCGTATGACATTCCTCCCTCACTAGATCGGTGATACCTGTCACAAAACGACTCATCTCATCCCTCGTATTAGACAGAAGTGATGGGGGCATATCTACATAACATTGAGAACTTCAAAGAGTATTCCTCAACGATCATATTGCCTTGCTTGAGATTGATCCTATCGACTACCTAGGATATAATCATTCTCACTTAACATAACAACATATAGATAATATGATATTCTCTTACCAAATGCTATCAAACGACTTACTTCACTAAATCAAGAAGATAATGTCCATGATTGACCTCTTCAAGACTACCTAAATAATCGTTAAGACTACCAAATTTTAGATCATGTCTACAAAATCAAACATCTTCCCTAAATAGATTCATCCTTAACACTTATCTAGGTAAGATACGAAGTGACCATTCTTATGCCCTTTTTACATCTTAACTAGACAACCCTTAACTACTCTAGATAAGTACTTATTCATTTTACATACTTTCTTACTTAAGTCATTACATTCTTTAGTTCATTTAGGAGACATTTAACACATATATGACATTCAAGTAATGGTCTTGGACAAGACCTAGGAACTCCAACTAACACCTTCAAAGACTATTGTGCAATATATAGATAGCGTTCCATACCACCAGCTAAACTTCATAGAACTTCTTTAATGGTAGTAGGTATCCCATATGATAAAAATATGCAATAATCGACATAGACCATGATAGCAAGACATGGAATCCGGAGTTCTATCCTACTCCGATGAGGGTGTTCTACTTGCCAAATGGTAGAACTTAGACACATCCCATGTAGACACATGGTTAAGTAATATGAATGGCATGCTTTGTAATTTAGTCTCATTCTTTAACTGGAACTGCTTCCCTTACCATACTCACTTGGTGCTACCCTTTGTTCTCATAGAGTAATTCATATTTAAGGTTCATATAAAGGGGATCCATATCTAGTTCATAACTCAATCACATTTATGCTACCAAAGAAAGGTCCACTAGGGCTACCTAACAATGGATAAAACAAGCTCATCATGACTTTACTAAGGTTTGATATGATGCCGTTCCAGCCAATCAACCTTAAGTCTATCATTTCTTTACTTGAAGGATACCATTATGTTTTTCGACTTCAACATTCATAACCTTACCACTAGGTTCAAGATTTCACATAAAGGACCCTCTTAACATCATTTAAGGTCTCATGTTATTCAACATACAAGACTAAGAGGCTTTAGCATCCTAAGTCAAGAGATCACATATTCACATTCATATATGCATCACGTAAGGGACACAAGTAAACCAAGACAAGACACCACATACTTCACTGTATCTCCTATTACATGTCATTCTATAAACACCTAGAAATAACAATATCCTCTTTATGTCATCATATAAACTACCATATCATTATCATTATGAAATCATAGACTTATATAGTCAAGTAGGAATAACCAATCATCAACCCTAAGACTACACACAAAAAGAAATAGTCATAGTCTAACATGATCACCTAAATAACATCAATAAAAGAACACATATACTTTCACATTACTTTTCATGTAGCTAGATATTATCATACTTCACATAATCATGATAATTCTTTAAGTATTTTCCTACAAGGCCATGATCATTATAATGCATAAAGTAACACCGACAAGGCCACATCAATCGCAAGTAAAGCACATAATACCGCCACATAACTGGACAATACAAATCACAACATAATTGAAGTATAATTAACATAAATTAAAGGGAAATATGGAAGTGAACAACCACTCCATCCTCAACACCTCAATCCAATGCTAAACCATCTAATTTCAATACCATAAGGCCCTTACACATGGCCATGAGCATCAATTCAATGCATAAATCATAATACTCAATGAAACTAGGTTAGTTCAACATAGATTTATCAATATAATATAACCTGTACATCAATTGAATAAAATTCTTAAACTTTAAGTCAATATTAAGTAACCCACAAAATAGTCAAAAAATAGGGTTCATCAATTTCATGGGTTCTTAGGTTAATTGTGTTAAAATCATAAAATTAGTAACAATTCATTCAATATTCAATTATTAAAATCCTTTAATGCAAGAACCCATGCATAGATCATGAAATTAGACAATTCATCTTTGAGAACATTAGAAAACATCTTAGAAAGTTGGGCTCCTTGATGAATACAGTTTCAAGGATAAAAAACCATAACTCAATGAATCTAATTCTTCAAGTTGATGAAGAATGAAATCTTCTTAGTGTTTTAGTCTTATGAACACATTTAAAATACCCAAAAGAACCTTAATGAACCTCCAATATTCTTATTGGACGTGGGGTGCATTTACAAATTCACCCCTCAACTTAAAAGTGAACTGTGCATGGAGGCAATCCACCAACGATTGCCAATCGACGGCCCGTCCCTTGACCAACAGATCGTCCTATTGGTCTGTGTTAGGGAGTGAGGCTAGACTTTGGCTTCCTCTACCTAACGCCTAAGTGACAATAAATGAGACCCCACCAACGGGGTGTTGGCTGACCCACTGGGCGTTGATTGACATCCGTTGGTGGGCTGCCTTGGGCAGTCTTGGGCACCAACTTTGGGTACTTCCTCAAGGACCCTTGGATGGTCCTTGGGGATGTTTTCCATTACTTTTCCAACACAAATATGATCGTATACGATTTTAGTACCTCTCAAATGAATTTCATCCAAAATGACCACGTAAAACTCGACAAAACATGCCCAGACACACAAGGTCGTTTCAAGGGAAACATTTCAAACGTCACGGACGTTTAACCTCCAAACTTCACGAAACTTGACAAACTGCCTATATACACAATAATAAAAAATTTAAAGACCTTACAACCTCATGAACGACACATAAACACATAAAACCACATATGAGGCACATAGCTGACTTAGTAGTCGAAGGTCTTAGTCGTCCCTTGACGTTTTACTTCCATTGCAAAAACTCTTAGGCAATGCCTCAATACCAAATTATAGACAAATTTAGGACCTTAGACTATCATAAAAACCATGTTAGGATCTATTTAACCTAAGTCATTTCGGGATTTTACAAAACTAAAGGTCCTTCAACTACAACAACATCAATAGCTATATAGTGGCATCGTCCTCGGAAGGTGGGGACCTACCGAACTTGAAGAATAAAGTTATATTCAGATGTCCCTTATAGAAGATCAACGTCCAGAACCTACATAATTGTAGAAACATTGAAATATGGGTTAGTACACCATTGTACTAAGTATGGAAACATGCACATAAAACATTTGAAATCATGCTAAAAGGGACATATGTTCAAAATCATGAAAAATTAGTTTGAAAAGCCTTTTGCACAACCAGGAACACATATAAGCCAATAATAGCATACTCCTTAAGGCAAAGCCATATATAACACAAGACCAATTTCATCAAGTATCATCAAGTCAACATGTATCATAGAATATTTGAGCATAAAACAAAAAAAATTCCAACATCATGTAATAACTACAAAGCATGTATAAGAGTTCATAACATTACAACATATGCAAGACCCTTACTCATAACCTATCATCAAGTCCACAAGTGCAATGACCAAGTAAAGTCCCATAACTTTACTCAACCAATTAAAGCCAACAAAGAATTACAAGCAATGCCTAACTTCACATAACATAGCATTAAGAGCATTCATCACCATGGCTAACAATATAGACCAATAGCATGCTCATAATTGAAACTAACATCATACAGAATCATCAACATGTAAAGTCGACATATGCATAACATTTAATTTATAAAGCTAAAAAAAACCTTCTAAGACTTCTCTCTTGGCGAACTAGTGCAATGTACAGGTAGAGTCTAATACCCCTACCTAGACTAAGTCAAACCCCTTAGGTCACCCTAGTTAGTGTTCACTTTATTACTTTATTGTACTTTCGGGAACACTTGCCTTCACTGAGAAACGACACATGAGCTAAATGTGGAATCCGGTGTCATGAAACCCTACATCGAAAGAAGGTGGACAAATTTCCAAGGTAGTACCAAAACATGAACATAACACTGTAGGTGAATCCACTAGCTAGTATTCCTATGGAGGCAACATAGTTCAAGAACTAGGAGATACACTTGTGACCCTGTTTATGCACATTTTATTGTAGTTTCCAATATTATGAGTATATTAGTGAACCTACCTTCCCACGTTGGGAAGGGATACTTCTCACTTCTAGTTCACTTTGTTATATGCTAAAGTCCCTTTTGAAATGTCTTTAAGCCTTTATTAGTCATCATAACTTAGTATAGGCCATAAAAGACTAACACCTTGTATATTCATAACATATCTCTTTAGGAATTGCATCAGCATATCCTAAATCAATATAAACCTTATATGTGATCAACACATTATCATCATCAAGTCATAATAAGGCACATAGACAATTCATAACCAACCCTATATCATTTCATCTTAAACATAATGTAACAACTTCACATAATTAAGACATTTCAATTACATCATCAAAAAAACACATATTTCATATAATAATAATAAGGAATGCTTCAATTGAACTTCATCTCCAAGTAAAAGCCATCACAATTGAAGTAAAGATTCGAGACCACAAAAGCTTACCAATTCTCCTTAAATAATCCATCATCATTGGTCTAACCCTCAACCAATGAAGTTTCATCCATAAATAGGTGTAATAACATCATTCAATAGTAATTAACGCAAGAACTATGTCAAATGCAACAATACTAATCAATTTATCATGAGTTCATAACCTAGGGTTAGGATATTTGGGTCAATTCATGATCTAATCGACAAACTAGGTTAATTCATCAATAATTATAATAATTTAACAACAATACATCATAATATAATCATAATTATCAAAAAGAACCCTAAAATTACAATTTAGATGATTAATTTTGCATTAGGAAGAAACCCATATAGAATTCATCTTTTGGAAATCAATTTTTAAAGAACCCTTTAGGGAAAGTAATCTCAAAGTTGAAAAGTTTCCATGCCTTGTTAATCCATGAAGAATGATGGAGAAAAGTATTGTTATTTATGTCCTAGAACACTTATACCTTGGTCTTATATGGGGTCTTCTTTGAGGGAGATAGTTGAGAGAAGGAAGATCAATTTGGGTTTGGGAATTTATGATGTGTTAAGTTTAGTTTAGGCTTAGGGTTGTCTATATAGTAATTTAACTAACTTAATTAACCACCCCTTAACCCCTTATTAAACCACTCACTAATTCACTAATGAAATTAACCCAACATAAACTTAACAGGAAAACTGAGGCATGACGTACGAGACCTCGATTGACGATATGTAGGTCAACCTATGCCCCCTTGCACCAACCGTCCTGCACATCCGTCGATAAGTTCATAGACTATGTTTTTGGAAATCTTCCAAAATTTGTGTTGTTTGATGAAATTTAGGACCCTTGATTGGCCTACGCCCAGTTGCAAGTAAAACGTAGGTAGACACGGTCTACCCTGCATCATTTGGCAAGTTTGGGTCAAATTCAAGGGTCCTCTCCAAAGTGGTACTTGGTTAGTCGTCCCTGGATATTTTGAACCTAAAAATTTTCTAATACTAGTTGGACACCTTCCCATCAAATTTCATAAAGTTCCGACTCCTAAAACCTCTTGAAATAGGAAAAGGCACACTAGCACCTCTTGCACAATTCTCTGGACGTCGTGGATGTTCCTTGACATCTTGACTCTAAAACTTCATATATGACTTATAAACAATATTTATGACTTAAAAAGAGTGTTATAACCCTAAGAAATTGACGTGATGCTCTAGATTAGGTTATGGACTATCGGAGTGTTACATGCACGTTGAGTTATTAAAGATAAAACATGGTTTTGACTAAATTATGCCTTTTCTCATGCATTGATCATTTTATGCATAGGAAACATAATTAGTGCATGTGTTTTGTACTAATCCATATTTCTTCCCTTTCTCCCCAACATTGTAGGTTCGGACAATTGAAGTGCTGCTAGGCCACTTTGCAAGGATACTTGGACTTCTTCCTCTAAGTACTATTGATTCCTCCAACTTCGAGAATGGTCCCTTTTATCTACCCTAGTTGTATTAACATATTCTGTAAGACATCCTTTTTCTTAAAGACAATTGTTGTAAGCCCTAAGTGGCAACATGTACTTGTGTAAGGGTTATTCCCAAATATTGTACTTATCTTATATGGTTTAATGTGAGACTGTATTATTAGAGTAACTCCTTCTATGTTGATTATGTTCACTAAATAATAAGCCAATGTAAGATTCTGATGCGAGTAATTTAAGTAAACTCCATATGTATATATATGCTTAGTATGGAAGATGTCTATGTATACCTCAATCTGTATAAAGTTTCAAACGTTTCCACATTTTGACCTATGAAATGTAATTATGAACTCTTAGAGGCTAGTCTTAGTCCTCTTCGAGGACGACGATGCCGTTTATGTCTAGTGGGTGCTCCTCGGTCATGAAATGTAGTATGGGATGCTAAATCTACATTGCACAAGTGGACCCTAGGAAGTGCTAAAGTCATGTTGTGTTGAAATTGACATATTATTGTGGTATTGACTTATATGATGTGTTGATGATGCAAATGGATTACCAAAACCTCATCTATACATAATTAATATGAAATTGTCCTTTTCTCATGTTCTAAAGGTTTTTATACATTTCTCCATACTTAGTACATTAATTGTACTAACCCCTTTTTAACCTCTTATATTATGAGTATAGGTTCCGGCTAGTTGGTTGCCTCTCCAATCTCGAAGGAAGCTTGGACTTCTTATCTCCAAGGCATTGTGGTAGGTCCTCAAAGATTCGAGGACAAATGCACTATTGGACACTTTATTTTTCTCTATTGATGTAATATAATTAGTTATCTTCTCTTATGTACATTTGTTCTAATGATTATTGTATCTAAAGGGCTAAGGATAATATTTGTAGACCCCGTATAAAACTTATAAATATGTTGTTTTGTGTGATAGTATTCGACTATATTAATGAATCACTTATATTTGATAAATGAGAAGTCTATGTAAACTTCATAAGCGAGGAGTCTATGTCAACTTTATAAGAGAGGAGTCTATGTAATTTCCATATATGATTTGTGAGAAGTCTAAGTATTCTGCACTATATAAAGATTATAAATTTTCCACATTATTTAAAGTACTTTATGCCATGAAGATTATGCTAAGTGGCTTGTATAAACCTCTTAAAGGTTGAGTACACCGATAACATCTACGGGGTGCTCCCCGGTCATTACAAAGGGAATGTAAAAGTGTTTGTAAGTTTAACCTTTTATCTTTGCAGAGCACCTAGTTATTTCCCATTCAGCGACATAAGTTTGGCGCCTACTCACTCTGCGGCACGCCGAATGGGTATTTACCTTGACCAATATTACATGACCTCAATTTAATCTGAGGGTCCAAACGGAAGACATATTTGTGATCACCGACTTGGTCGCGATTCGCCAATTTGCTCCTGAGCTCACTGAGATTTACATACACCAATTTAAAGATTCCATGAGTCCTATGGTGATCAAAGTCAGGTTCGCAAACTCTTTGTCGGTTTGCTAACCGGATATTTAGCTCGCCAATCTGTACTTCTCAAACACATTCCACACTTTAACCTGCACAATCAACAAATCATTAATTCAAAATAAAAAAAAAATAAAGAAAATAAAAATTGGGTTGCCTCCCAAGTAGTAACATAGAGATTATCGTGTCACGATTCAAGTCCTCGCTCAAACAATATTATTTGGGTTGGCCACAGAGCGGCTAGGCAAATTTTTTTCTTGTTATAGGTAGATACAAGATAATACTTTGTCAATTTGGGACTCTAGCCGCTGAATGAACAAGAGAAGAGATGTTCTCTCGTATATCCTCCAACACTGTATCGTGTTTTTTGACTTTGTCAAAAATGAGTGAGAGGACATTCTCAATATTCCCACCGTCATGTTCCTTGGTCTTTTCACGCCTATGAGGAGAAATGTACTTATCTTTCTTTTTGTACATTCTTCCATTTCCATGACTTTCTTAGCCAAGATATCTACTCGAGTCACTAATGCGGTGAATTCTTAGTCTTTTTTTTTTGTCTCCTTGTTGGTCTCAATCATGCCAGCAAGGAGTTGGGTTGCGCCTAATATTCTAGTCGTACTAGACTACCCAAAGAATGTTGGTTAGACACTCTTCTATGTTTAGGACCAATACCTTTGTACAAGTATTCCACTAGCATTTTATCTGAAATTCCATGAGTTGGGAATTGCTGCAATAATACCTTAAATCGTGGCCACAACTCATGGATAGTTTCCCCTTTCAATTGTTTTAAATTTAGGATGCTATCCCTATGAAATATCAATCTCAAAAGAGGGTGGTATATTGGTTCACGGTTTCTACAAAACATTCTCATCCCCTTTATTTAAAACAACACTAACCAAAACTAGAAATAAGTACATTCAACTATAACTAAAATGAACAAAATTCAATATACCGGCAACAGTTCCATTTTGATTGAATAACGCTATCAAAGACACTAAATGTAGTTCAAAGATTCAACAATCGTTAGTCAGTATATAACCCTACTAAATGAGTTAGGGTCGAATCCTAAAGGGAGTGGTACATTTTAAAGATTCATAGGAAGTGCTAGAATGTTCAACTTAGACATATGAATAAACATTTGCAAATATAAACATAATTCAACTCAATGGGTGACACAAGTATAATATAAGAGAAATTTGGTTTGGAATTATCAACTTCAACAACAATCAACATAGAAATTACAATAATGAGACGGGTTCTTGGGATGTGATTCAACTATAGGCTAATATAGACGAATGAGTAATTCTTTGGGAAATAATTGTAAATTAGTGAATACCTAGACTATAGAGGGGATAAAATTCCTTTACAATAATTTACCCCAAATCAAATTGATTTATCTGGAATGTCAACAAGCATGCAAAATAAGAACAACCTAGGCTTTACTCTAACGAGTGTTCTGAATAATAATTTGCTTAAAAAAAATATTTGATGCCAAACTTTTTTTAAAAAAAATGTATTTATAGTCACCAAAAATATGTTGTGAAGGACTCATAATCTCAAATCAAACCTCCCTAAAGAAGTATAAGCAGTCATTATCAAGTAAAGAAACCAACATAGAGGTTGGAGTCGATCCAATGAGGAAAATGGTTTAGACTTAAAGTTAAATTATTATTATATTTATTTTGTCAACGTATATATGAAAACAATTAATTAAAGGTTGCAATTTGTGAAAAAAATTATGGAAATTATGTGAACAATTAGTAAGTGAAATTCAAACTTTAGTTGTAATCAAGATGAGAGCGAAACTAGGGTGTACGTGTTCCCATAATCTCATAATGCGGTTATCCCAGTAATTGTAATCCTTTACTAGTGTATTATATAAAAAGTGATATGTTAAGTATCTCTAATACCTTGGTCTAGAAACTAGATAATTTCACCCCACATCTTTATTTGGCTACGTGTTTATAATTTACTAACCCATATCTTTAATAATTTACTAACCTATATCTTTACCTCATAATAGACATAGCATCAATGTATGGCTTAGTTTTCACCCTCTCACAAATTGAAACTAGACTATTAGAGCGTGTCACACAAAATCTATGTTGATAATTCTTTTAATACTATATACCTCCTTAGTCCGGCAAGTATCAACAAGGCGAGTTTTATCGTTTGCAAACGCCAAAAAGACTTATGAACGAAAGAATTATCAATGCATGCAATAAAACTATTCAAGAATTAACTATTTATTATTCAGACATTGTTAATTTCTCATAGTAGCAAGATCACAATTATTATTTTTAGATGAAGAAATCATAAAGTTATGAAATGAGAAGAATAAACCTCGAATCTCAACTTGAAATTCAAAGTCAAAATCATTAAAACAAACACCAGAAAGTAATAACTGCTAAAGTTCAAAGTTCACCTCCAACATCAATAACTAGAAAAAAAGGTAATAAACTCTAGGCAAAATCATCTGTGAGACCCTTATACTTGGATTTGTTTGTAAGTTGGACCTTATACTTACAATTTTATCAGCTAACCCTTAAACTCACCGAAACACAAAATGTTAAACCCATTCCTCATCCTATGTGTGTGCGTGTGGTACACTCATTTACATATAGGATTCCACGTATTTTTGATAACACATAACAATTAAATAGTAAACAAGTAAAAAAAAAGCGTAATTCTGTATATGCTAAAAATTTTGAACTTATTTTCTCTATTTTTTCTCTCTAATTGAGCACTAAATTCAAGTTAAATTGGTGGAATTCTTAACTATTTGACTTGAATTTTAAACTATTGATTCACAAACATAAACCCAATAAATCTCCATGAAATTTTAAATTTATTTCATAAATTCACAAATACCATTTATTATTCTTGAATATTCTTCACTGAAGTTTTTGTTTTTTCAATACCCACTATCACCAAACAATGCACACGAAACTGAGATTTTTTTTAAAAAAAATGAAAAGAAGTAGGAGGGATGTTGATTTGTCGTTAATATAATAAATTTTGATTGAATATATAGGGGTGGGAAGTTAAAAGATTGAATTTTGACAATGGTGGGTGAATCCAAAGAAAGAAGGAAAGAAGTGGGAATGAGTTTAAGAAATTTTTATGGGGGTGGGGGTGGGGGTAGCAGCGACAGTCTGCTTGAAGAAAATGACTGCCTTTTTTTATTTGTATTTTTCATGTATTTTTTTTATTTTAATTATTTTTTTCATATAAGTTTTATACCCACTTTTTTTAAAATTCTTGGAATCACACAACATTCAAAATCGGCAATATTAGTGCGATATGTGCTCAGTCAATGGCTAGAGGTGCTTAATATATTGTGTTTGAGCGAGTTTAAGCTTCAGTTGGATAATTCTTAAGTATAAGAGTCCAAAAGAAAAATTGAACCAAGTACAAGGGTCTCCAAGACCCTTTCGCCTAAAGTCTAAACCCCAAAAATGAGGTTTACATGCCCTACATATTGAAAAACAAGTCACAACTAAAAAAGGAACGAAATAAAGTTTAAGAATGCATCTTTAATATACAAAAATGACCTACGGGCAATGAATTGATCTGCGGTCCGTAGGTCCCTTCAATGGCTCAGGACTTAGGCTATTTTTCAATCTTAAAAATCTCAACTTCTTTGAATTAATCGGCAGATCCACAGTAGAAACTGTTGATTGATCTATGGTCCCTAGATTCTCCTCCATAGATCCATACATAGAATCATCAAAATCAGGTACTAGAACCCTGCTTAGAATAATTTGATGGATCAATAATACAGTCCATAGATCAATCTACGACGTGTCAATTGCAATGATCGTTTCACACATGATCAAGAATTCCCTAATCTTTCTTCAATACTTGCCATTCCATCTACGATCATCATATACAGGATGTGAATGGACCTATGGTACATCAATCACATCCGTAGATGGGCTTTTCTACTCATTCTTCAACTATGTCTCTCTACTTACACGTCCGAACTTATTCCCATAAAATATGATAAAAACACATTAATACAAATACAAAATAGCCCTATAAACACACAACTCTCTATTGAAATGTATTTGATGTACCGTAAACATTATATCAAAGACCATTTGGTGCAGTAAGTTAGGTTCGCCGATCCGCCCTATGGTCAATGTATTCGCCTCTCTGCCTGGGCCTTCAGTATCCTCGTGTTCTGTATATTTGGGTGATCCAACAGTATATTGTGGTACAACTCGGAGCTTTGTCGACTTCTCCTTTCTCTCACAAACTTTGTTTTATTCTTCAGGGCTTGGAACAGTGGAATTTTAGGTGAGGTAGTAACGATTCGACGAGTCACCAGAGTGACTTGGCAATCCCCAGGCTTTTATTTCTTTGTTTTTCCGGGTCTCTTCGTTCCTTTTTACAAATTAGTGTCATGCTTTGTTCCTCAATTGATATACATGGAAATAAGAGGTTTTACATCAGTATTTGAACAAAACAAGCATTTGAAGACACTAATCATGATAAATGAGCCCTAAATTAGTCAAAATCTCATACTCATCATCACCCCTGATTTGAATTATATTTTTATTTGGGGATTTTTATTCTTATGGCTTATTTGAATATGTTTACACTTTCTAATAGAATCTTAAACACGTGCCACAGCCTGTTGGATTTTGACCCCAACTTATATGGTTGGTTTATATGCTGAATAATGATCGTTTATGCTTAGATCTTGTTTAAGTATCGTTGATAACATTATTCAATAAAAATGGTGCATCTTCCATTGAGTGTTGTTGGTTAAGATTGCTTGGTTAAGCTAAATTTTTTCTTTGATACTCATAGTTGAATCTACTTCTTTCAGTTTCGGTTTCATGTTGGTTGTCTAGAACATGATAAATTAGCATGTCTAATCGCAACGGCGACCAAACGGACCATTCTCATTTTAAAATGACAATTCTTAGGGATAACATCCTAAGATTCAAGAAATTGGAGGGTAATTCATTCCATGAGTTTTTGCAAGGGTTTAAGGCCTTTTCCAACACTACCCAACTAATAGAGTATCAAATACTCTGCTTCTACAATGCTTCTACAGAGGTCTTGGTCATGAAAATAAAAGATAGGCTAATCAACTCTCTATGTGTTGTTTTATACGACAATACTTGAGGCAACAACCAAGATACTTGATTATTTGAATGAGACCAAAAAGGAGACACAAAAGGATCATCACTTAGACACATTGATAAGTTAGCTAGATCTTTTGGCCAAAAAGGTCATGGAGCTGGAAGTGATATACTAACAAAACTGTGAAACCTCAAAAACAAGACCTAGAAAAAATTGTAGAAAACTACCTGAAGAAGTGAACCACGAAAAGGTTCAAAAATTGTGATAGGGTCTACGGTCCTTTGACCTACCCGTGGTCATGACTTGGAGGTCACCAAACCCAAAAATTATACCACTACACCTTCATAATCCCTTGTTTGGATGACGGGCCATGGTGACGCCTCTAGATTCAAGGAAGTAGCCCACCCTAGTTAGTCCCTTAGACCCCATAACCAAGTGAAGATCATGAGGACCTTAATGGTCCCTTGTCCTCACAACGGGTTGTGGTGGCATCTACATAAGGCTAATTAGTACGCCCCCCAACACTAGCGCTCATAACCTCCCCCAAGTGAGGACCATGATGACTTTCACAGTCCGTGTTCCTCTGCACTAGCCTTGGTAGGGGCTCGTGGGCAAGACCTCAGAACCTCCAACTCCTAGACCAAGTGCATACTACGATCATCATCACGATCCGTGGTTCCTTTCAGAATCCATGGAAGCAGACTTTATGCAACATAAGTCATTGTTCTTTTGATCTTTTCGTAATTTTGTTGGACCCCTAAACTACGTCTTTTTAACCCTAAACAACATGGTTTTTGTATTTTTTTGCCATGAAGTAAAACTAGAACTTACCAAAGTCAGATATTTCATTATAACTTATAAAATTAGAACCTAGACAGAAGAAAGAGGTGACAGAACTGTAAAAAAAGAATGCGACAAGATTTTCATCGGCTCCAGCCCAAAATGGAAAGACTTTCCCATGGAATTACTCACCAAGTATGTAGGAACTTACTAGTGAGTTCCTTTCACCCAATTAGGTCCCTAGAATTCAGTTAGATTCTTGATTTCCTACTATTAATTAGAGGTAGGGTTTCTAGAAATTCAATAGATTATCATGAATTAGTTATTTAAATGTTTAAAATCATATTATCATCTTATTACTTTGTTTCTTTGAAGACTTTCAGATCCTTAGCTATATAGTTCTTTAGTTCTTGCTTTACAAATGCAAGAAAAATAATTTAGTTATTTCGGATATACATACCTCAGTTTAATGTGTCATCATTAGTATAATAATGTTGCCTTCTCAATTTGCATGTGATTTTTGAGCTATCCATTGTATTCCTGAAATTTAGTCTTAAAGTGTTAATCATTTAACCTATAAGGAGTAGCACAATACCGAGTTGGACTAGGGCAAGTCACCCATATAGTGCTAGTTTTACTAGCCACGTAGGCTGTAAGTCGCATGTATGGGCATCATTTCATGATCACTCCAGTCATGCCTCTATATCTCTTTTAAGGTATATTGGGTCCTCCCGATGGGACGTTTACATCAGACTCCACATTTACCTCATGTGGTTTTATTGTCGGTTATTAGTATATCAAACAATTCATTTGACTCTATTGCATTGACCAGGTTTCAGTATTCAATCTCATCATATCAAAACTTGGTTGTTGTATTAAGTTTAATTATGCTTCATATTTTCGTATCCTTATCATGTTTAGATTTTACTATTGCTTTGTTTAGTCATACTTTATTTCATCCTTACTCTATCCCTCATTCTTAGTACCTTTAAAGTAGTGACGCATACTTTGCGATACATGTTTTTGTGATGTTGGTTTAGGTACTTCGCAGTCAAATCATGCATATATCGGTTTCCGATCTTAAGTTCTGCACCATCAGTGTTGAGTCCTCATTCTCCAAGGACTATCGAGAAGACTATTCTTTTCTCTTTCACTATTTAGTTTTAAGTTTTTCCTAGAATTACCTAGGGAATTTACTAGTATTTCGAGTAAGCTTAGAGACTTATTTTAGACATAGTTAGCATTTTAATTTTTATATTTTATTGTATTGGACTCTCATATTATAAATATGATTTTGGTATATGGGTACTCCCTTGTATTTGGAGTATCACTTACAATTTGGCTCCCACACATTGTTATTATTTAGTTTGTCTTTAGCATGGTTATGATGATGTCTGCATGGTTAGCTTTGGGTCATTTGTAATACTACTTACCATGTTCGTGTATTGGGGGTAGCCTCTGGGCATGGCAGAAAAGATAGGTACATTCCACTCTCGAGCGTTGACGGACAAAGAAGCATCAGGGTGGGAAAATAAAAAAGGTACTCTTACTCATTCATCACAAAGTTTAAGAACATGTCAGAGTTCTGAGAGATATAGGAGAGAATGTATCGATGTTAATAATATGACCACCTATCATTCCACAATTATTTAGATATTGGAGACCTAAATGGGTCAGGTTTTATCTTGTCTTTGCCCAGATCAAAGAAAAGTGTTGCCTAGTGACACTGAGGGAAACCCTAAGAATGAAGCCTAATGAGCAACTTTTGTCGTGCCAAGAAGTTAACTAAGGAGGTACTTGGGAGGCAACCAAAGTTTATTTTTTTCTTTTTCATTTTGAAATAATCATGTGTTGATTTTGTAGGTTAAAGTGTGAATTTTTTTTGTAATGTACAGGATCACGATCAATGACTCGCCAAATAGGTCAACGAACATGACTTGGACCACCGTTAGACTCTAGAAATGTAGAAGTTGGAGTCTATATAACTTGGCAAGCCCAGAAGAAAATCACTGTGTTTCCAAATGGGTTTGCGATCTCGACTATATCCCCCGTTTGGACCCCCACATTAACTGAAGGTCCTATAAAACACAGAGAGATAAGTGCCCACTCATCGAGACGACGAGCAAAACTTTTGTCGCCGAATGGGCAATAACTGCATGGTTTTAAATCCAAAAGGTTGAAACTTTCAAGCTCTTTCACATTCACTCACTTTTTAACTTCCTAAACTCATACCCGCACTAGAGTTGTAACGACCCGAGACCACACCCTAGAAGTTAGTGCCAATCTCGTATTTGCAACACGACATACTTGACCTCTAGGAGGTCTTTACAAGCCCTTACATATCATTCATCGCATATACATAATGAAAAATAGTTCGGAATTAAAACTTTTCACAAAACATTTCATGCTTTTTAAAAATCTCTTTCATATAAAGTAGTAGGATATAATAAGTGTTAATTTCATCAAACTTAAGACATGAGAATACTTTTGGGACAAGGCCCATAGACAATACTAATATAGAAATACTTAGTCTATTACAATACTTTGATAAGAAATATAAAAGACAATCTATTGCCTCAAATCAAATGAGGACATACTTCGACTTCAGTTGAATGATGCTACGATCCAAGTCTTGTTTCCCAAATGCTCCTTACTGACCAACAACTATAGAGAAAGATAAAAGCATGGATTAGTACAACCACATGTACTCAGTATGACATAATGCATGAAAATCATAAAAACATACACTTATTAGAAATATGCATCTTTTCATTTAAAATTTTATTAAAATCATAAGAACAATCTTTAACAACTTAGAAACACGTAAGATAACATTTAAACTATTTATCATAATTTTTGAAGCAACATTATAGTAGCGTCAATTCATTGTACAATGAAGCTCTTCACTGTTACAGTGAAGTTCTTTCCCTTCTCTTTTAACAGTTCCTAACATGTAGTCTTCTCACTAAAATCTATCCTAAGACTCACATAAGCATCACAAAGAGAGACCTTCCATACAACCTCCGTAAGCATACCTAAATGACCCTCAAGACTACTTATAATATGACATGTAAACATTTACAAGACATCATACACATCAACACATAAAATATGACATTATCTTACAAAGGCTATCAAAAGACTTACTTAAGTAAATCAAGAAGATAACGTCCATGATTAATATCTTCAAGACTACCTATATAATCCTTAAGACTTTGTAAGTTTAGAACATATCCACATAATCAACATCTTCCCTAACAAGAGTCATTCTCAAGACTCATCTAGGTAAGATACAATGTGATTATTCCTGTGCCCCCTTCATACCTTAACTTGGACTATCCTTAACTACTCTAGAAAAGTACTTATTCATTTAACATACTTTCTTAACTCAATTCATTACATTCATTAGTCCATTTAGGATATTTTAACAGATAAAGGACATTCAAGTAATGGTCTTGGACAAGACCTAGGAACTCCAACTAACACCTTAAAAGCTTATTGTGCAATGTCTAGATAGAGTCCCGTACCACGACCTAAACATCATAGAACTTATCTAATGCTAATAGGTATTCCATATGATGAGAATAGGCAATAACTGACATAGACCACGATAGCAAGACATGGAATCAGAAATTCTAACCTACTCTGATGAGGGTGTTCTACTTGCCAATGGTAGAACTTAGACACATCCCATGTAGGCACATGGATAAGAAATATGAAGGGAATGCTTTGAAATCTTGTCTCATCCTTTAACTAGAACTACTTCCCTTACAATACTCACTCGGTGCTTGCCTTAGTTCTCATTGAGTAATTTACACTTAAGGTTCAGATAAAGGGGTTCCATATAGAGTTCATAACCCAATCACATTTACCCACCCAATGAAAGGTACACTAGGGCTACCTCCCAATGGAAACAAGAAGCTCATCATGACTTTTCTAAGTTTTAATAAGATGTCGTTCAAGCCAATTAACCTTAATTCTATCATTCATTTACTTGAAGGATACCATTAGAACGTATGACTTCAACATTCATAACCTTACAACTAGGTTCAAGGTTTCACACAAAGGAGCCTCTTAACATCATTTAAGGTCAGATACAATCATGATTAAAAGACTTTATCATCCTAAGTCAAGAAATCACATATTCACTTTCATACATGCTTCAAGTAAGGGACACAAGTTAACCAAAACAAGAGACCACATCTTCACTTTAACTCATATTACATACCATTCTAAAAGCACATAGAAATAACTCTTTTTATATTTAAGTCATCCTATACACTATCATATCACCATAAATATGACCATCATAGACTCATATAGTGAAGTATAGATAATCATACATCAACCCTAAGACTATACACACAAAGTCAATGTCATAGTCTAACATGATTTCCTAAAATAACATCAAGAGAAGAACCCATATACTTTCCCATTAATCATAATATATAGGTAGACATTAGCATACTTCACACAATAAACTACACAAACAACCACATTACTTCAAATGGTTTGCCAACAAGGCCATGATCATCATATTACTTAAAATAACGGCGACAATGTCACATCAATTGCAAGTAAAGGACATAACACTACCACCATAAGTGGACCATATCAATCACAGTATAATTTAAGTATGATTAATCATAAAATAAAGTAAATACGGAAGCTTACCACCACTCCATCTCTATACCTCAATCCAATTCCAAATCACCCAATTTGATATCACAAGACCCTTAACCATGACCATAAACAATAATTCTATATAATTATAACAATATTCATGAAACTAGGTAAATAAACTACATATCAATCAATCTAATACCACCTATATATTAATTTACTACAATTATTATATCATTCAATAGCCTATATTAAACTACATTAGAATTCATAAATATTAGATCAATATCAAGTAACCCACAACTTAGTCAAAAACTAGGGTTCATCCAATTCATGGGTTCATTGGTTATTTTAGTTTAAAATCATAAATAAAATAATAATTAAATCATTAATCAAGGCTTAAAAACCATTAATGCAAGAACCCATGGAATAGATCATGAAATCGGACAATTCAATTTTGAAAACTTTAGAAAACATCTTTGGAAGTTGGGCTCCTTGATGAAGAGAGTTTCAAGAATCTAAAACCATACATTGATGAATCTAATTCTTCAATTTGATTTATAATCTCCATTAAGTTCTTCAATCCAATCCCTTCCTTGAGTTTTGGCTTAAATGTAGTTCTAAGAAATTTGAAAGGGATTTTGAATTTGATTTTTGAAGAATGAAATGTTCTAAGTGTTTAGGCTTATAAACTCATTTAAAATACCCAAAAGACCCTTAAGTATATAAAAATACCCTTATTTGGAAGTGTTGTGAAATTACAAGTTCAGCCCTCACTTGGCAGTGCACTACACGCACGGACAGTGCCCATCGAGGGTTGGCAAACGACGGACTGTTTGTCCACAAGCGGACCGTCCTGTCCTTCCGTTGATAGGTCCAAAGATTGAAACATTGATATTTTCTCTCCCAATACTAAGTCCCAAATGATGAGACCCTACCAACGGGGCGTCAGCTGACCCCCTGTGCGTCGATTGCCTCCATGGTTTGGACTATCTTGGACAGTTTTGGACACCAACTTTGGTCCTTCCTTAAGGATCCTTGGATGGTCCTTGGGGATTTTTTCCCAGACTGTTTCAACCCAAACATGATGGTTTACGAGTTTAAGACCTCTCACATGAATTTCACCCAAAACAAACACGTAAAACTCGATGAAACATGATTAGACACACAAGGTGGTTTCAAGTTAAAACTTTCGAACGTCATGGATGTTCTTGGATGTTTGACCTCCAAACATAACGAAACTTGACACACTGCCAATATATGCTATAATAACTCATTTAAGGACCTTATAACCTCATGAATCAAACATAAACACATAAAACCACATATGAGGAACATAGGTGACTTAGTCGTCGAACGTCTTAGTCGTCCTTTAATGTTTGAATTCCAATGCACCTAAACATTTAGACACTGCCTCAATAAAATATTTTATTCAACTTTAGGACCTTAGATAATCATCAAAACCATGTTAGGATCTACTTTACCTGAGTAATTTTTGAGATCTTACATTCTCCCCCACTTGGACAACATTCGTCCACGAATGACACTTGCCACTCTCTGAACACTTCCTAGAATAGAGATTCAAATAGAAGATCATGACCATACCATATAAAACATTATCAAACATAAAACATAAATTTCATATAGTCAAGAGACTTATAACATAACAACAAACTAGAAGACATTCTATAACGCGTCATGTTAAAAAACACACATGCTTCATTCCAAATAAAAAAAACTCATTATATATTCAATATCATACTCATATACATCAGTTCTAACCATCTTACAACAGCTTTATACCAAAAAACCAATTAGTCCAATTTCCAAAAATTTAACACTATGAAGTTTCCAATTCTGCAATGATTTTGAACAAATTTTTCAAAAATACAACTTTTACGCAATTCATGAGAGAAACATGATAATATGCAAGGTAACACCATATAAACATATCTTAATACCCAATCATGGCTTCTAGGACTTTCTATGCCATCTACTAGCGATACTCCCCCACTTAGAAGGAACTCATATCACTAATAAGATAAAAGCAAGGACTTACTCTCATCATCATCATCATTCTCATCCAGCTTTGATCCTCTTTCCTGGAGTGTATAGAAACGATCCTTTGCCTTTGGAACATCCTCCTTTGGAACATTAGGAGCAAATTTGTTACCCTCTTTCCATCTAGAAACAATGTTAGGACAATCTCTCACCTTGTGTCCTTATTTACAACAACCATAGCAACTCTCGGTACTGCTTAGACACTCACCATAATGCCTCTTTTCACAAGTGACACATGTAGGCTTGAAATTTTGAGAACCACCTCCTTTCTCCAATTTCACCTTAGCACTCTTAGCTTCTTCTTGACCTTGAGCCCTCGTTTTAATCCTAGTTCGATCTTTGTCACTAAAAGAACTCCTTTTCATGTTTCTAGACATCCTCTTAAGTTTAGACTCTTCAATTGATTGGTCATACACCATGAGTCTAGATAGAGTCATTTCATCATGTAGCATCGTCGTATGGCATTCCTCCCTTGCTCACTAGATCGACAAAACTCATCACAAAACGATTCATTCCATTACTTGGATTAGACATAAGAGATGGGGCACATCTAGATAACATAGAGAACTTTATATAGTATTTCTCAACTCTCATATTGCCTTGGTTGAGATTGATAAACTCCTCTACCTTAACTTCCCCCCTCTTATGAGGAAATTACGTGCCAAGAAAAGCTTCATTAAATTCTTCCCACTGAATATGACTCGACTCCACCGGCCTATTGTCCTTCCATTGAGTGTACCACACTTGAGCGACCTCTCTCAATTGATACGAAGCCAATTCCGCCTTCTCGCTAGATATAACTCCTATAGCACTCAACACCTCGTACACTCCATCTATGAACTCTTCAGGATCCTCTTTCACCTTAGAGCCAAGAAATATAGGAGAATTCATCCTCACAAAATATCTTAACCTAGACGTCATAGTGCTCTCCATAACATTCACCCTAGGCACCATACTACAATTCACTTGAGTAGTCACGTCTCGGGCTAAACCAAGCAAAGCCTCTCTAATTTCACTATTACTCCACTCCGGGTGAACCACCAGAACACCATTATATCCACAAATAATAGGGACTTCATCACCTTGAAGACCTTGAGGAACTTGCTCAACTTCCTCAACTTGAGGAGGAATCTCCTCATGCACATCATTCTCCTCAACTTTCCTAGCCGGTGACCTCCTCGTCTTCATCTTCCTAGAAACACAAGGAAAACCATAAAAAATAGTACTCATAACTCTTATTCTACGTCACGACATAGGAGAAGAAATGAAGGAAAATCTATTGTCCTATAGCCTCTCGCCCATAGATGTGTGGTGACTCACATTGATGGTCAAGACTCTACTAGATGTAATTTTATGAGACTTTTTGATTCCTAAAACTACTTTCATATATTATGCTCTGATACCAAGCTTTGTCGAAACACGAAACCACACCCTAGAAGATAGTGCCAATCTTGGATTTGCAACACGTCGTACTTGATCTATTGGAGGTCTTTTTCAAGCCCATACATTACATTTATCGCATAAACAATAACGAAAAGTAGTGCGGAATTAAAAATTTTCACAAAACCTTTCATACTTTTCAAAAATATATTTCATATAAAGTCATAGGAAATACAAAATCTCATTCTCATCAAACTTAAAACACGAGAATACTTTTGTGGACAAGGCCCATACATAATAAAAATATAGAAATACTTAGTCTATTACAAAACTTTGATAATAAACATAAAAGTCAATCTGCGCCCTCGAATCAAATGAGGACATACTTTGACTTCACTTGAATGATGCTATGATCCAAGTCTTGCTTCCCAAATGCTCTTCACCTACCAACAAATATAGAGATAGATAAAAGCATGGATTAGTATAACCACATGTACTAAGTATGGCATAATGCATGAAAATCATGAAAATAGACATTTAATTGAAATAAAAATCTTTTCATTTAAAAATCATATTATAATGATAAGAACAACATATAATAGCGTAGAAACACATAGGATAACATTTAAATGATTTATCATTATTTTGGAAGCAACATTACAGTAGGTTCAATTCATTGTATAGTGAAGTTCTGCATTGTTTCAGTGAAGTGCTTTCCCTTCCCTTTTAACACTCCTTAACATGTAGTCCTCTCACTAAAATCTATCTTCAGACTCACTTAAGAAACACAAACAGAGACCGCCCATACAACCTCCCTAAGCATACCTAAATGGCGCTCAAGACTACTTATAATAAGACATGTACATACTTACAAGACATCATACACATCAACATATATATAATATGACATTCTCTTACAAAAGGCTATCAAAAGACTAACTTAAGTAAATCAAGAAGATAACGTCCATGATTGACCTCTTTAAGACTACCTATATAATCCTTAAGACTTCCTAAGTTTTGATCATGTCCACATAATCAACATCTTCCCTAACTAAAGCCATTCTTAAGACTCATCTAGGTAAGAGTACAAATTTACCATTCATATGCCCCATTCACACCTTAACTTGAAAACCCTTAAATACTCTATATAAGTACTTATTTAACATACTTTGTTAACTTAGTAGGTACTCCAACAAACACCTTCAAAGCCTATTGTACAATGTCTAGATAGCGTCCCATACCACCAACTAAAGATCATAGAACTTCTCTAATGCTAATAGGTATTTCATATGATGAGAATAGGAAATAACCGACATAGAACAGGATAGCAAAACACAGAATCTGAAATTCTTACCTACTCTGATGAGAGTGTTCTATTTGCCAATGGTAGAACTTAGAAACATCCCGTGTAGACACATGGTTAAGGAATATGAAGGGCATGCTTTGAAATCTATTCTCATCCTTTAACTAGAACTACTTCCCTCACAATACTTACTCGGTGCTAGACTTCATTCTCATAGAGTAGTTTACACTTAAGGATCATAGAAAGGGGTTCCATATCAAGTTCATAACCCAATCACATTTATCCTACCAAAGAGGTCAACTAGGGCTACCTCACAATGGAGACAAGAATCTCATCGTGACTTTTCTATGGATTAATATGATGTCGTTCCATCCAAATAACCTTAATTCTATCATTCTTTTACTTGAAGGATACCATTGCGGCTTACGACTTCTACATTCATAACCTTACCACTAGGTTCAAGGTTTCACATGTAGGACCCTCTTAATATGATTTAAGGTCAAACATCATTCGTAAAATCAAGACTAAGAGACTTTAGAATCCTAATTCAAGACATCACATATTCCCTTTCATATATTCATCAAGTAAGGGACACAAGTCAACCAAGACAAGACGCCACTTGTTTACTTTAACTCATATTACATGGCATTGTAGAAGCACATAGGAATAACTCTTATTATCTTTAAGTCATCCTATAAACTATCATATGACCATAAATATGACTATCATAGACTCATATAGTCAAGTAAGGATAAATATACATCAACCCTAAGACTATACACACAATGCAAAACTAATAGTCTAATTTGATTACCTAAAATAACATCAGTAGAAGAATACATATACTTACACATGAATAATAATATATAGGTATATATAATCATACATCACATAATAATTTACACAAATAACCACATTACTTCAAATATTTTCTCTACAAGACCATGATAATCATATTACTTAAAATAACGCCGACAAGGCCACATCAATTGCAAGTAAAGCACATAACATTGCAACCATAAGTGGACCATACAAGTAACAACATAATTAAAGTCTAATTAGTCATAAAATAAAGTGAATAGGGCGTCTTACTACCACTCCATCATCTATACCTATATCCAATGCTAAATCACCCAATTCGATATCACAAGAACCTTACTCATGGCCATAACCAACAATTCAATAGAATTATTACAATATTCATGAATCTAGGTCAATTAACCACACATACATCAATCTAATACGACCTAGACATTAATTTATTACAATTAACACATCTATCAATAGCCTATATGAAACTACATTAGAATTCATAAATATTAGATCAATATATAGTAACCCATAACTTAGTAAAAAACTAGGGTCATCCAATTCATAGGCTCATTGGTTATTTTAGTTTAAAATCATCAATAAAATAAAAATCAATCATTATTCCATGTTTAAAAACCATTAATGCAAGAACCCATGGAATAGATGATTAAATTGGACAATTCAACTTTGAAAACTTTAGAAAACATATTTGAAAGTTGGGTTCCTAGATGAAGATAGTTTCAAGGATGAAAAACCATAACTTTAAGAATCTAATTCTTCAATTATATGAAGTATATCCACTAAGTTCTTAAATCCAAGCCGTTCCTTGAGTTTTGGGTCCAATGGAGTTCTAAGGAATTTCTAAGGGATTTGGGTTTTTATTTTTGAAGAATGAACTCTTCTAAGTGTTTTAGGCTTATAACCACATTTAAAATACAAAAAAGACCCTTAATAAACCTCCAATACCCTAATTTGTAGGTGGGGTGAATTTACAAGTTCACCCCTCACTTGGTAGTGAACTGCACACAGGGACATTGCCCATAGACGGTTGGCAGTCAACGGACCATTTCTCCACAAGAGGATCATCCTGTTCTTCCGTCAATTGGTCAGAGACTAAACATTAGTCTCATATCTCCCGACACTAAATCCCAAATGAAGATACCCTACCAACGGTATGTCGACTGATCCACTGGGCGTCTTCGTGGTTTGGGGTGTCTTGGACAGTCTTTGACTCCAACTTGGGTCCTTCTTCAAGGACCCTTGGATAGTCCTTGGTAATGTTTGCCCGGACGTTTCCAATCTAAACATGATAATATGCACATTTAGGATATCTCACATGAATTTCACCCAAAGAGAACTATTAAAATTCAACGAAATATGATTAGACACACAAGGTCGTTTCAAGGCAAAACTTTCGAACGTCATGGACGTTTGACCTCCAAACTTCACGAAGCTTGAAACACTTCCTACATACACTATAATAAATAATTTAAGGATATAATAACCTAATCAATCACATATAAATTAAAATACATATGAGGAACATAGGTGACTTAGTCGTCGAACGTCCTAGTCGTCCCTTGACGTTTCACTTCCAATGCACCTAAATTCTTAGAAACTATCTCAATACCATATTTTAGACAACTTTAGGACCTTAAAAAATCATGAATACCATGTGAGGCTCTATTTAACCTAAGTCACTTTCGAGATGTTACAAGACTTTCATGTATTCTCATGTCCTTACTACTTTTTAGTCATCAATTATGTGATCGGAGTAGGATTCTTTGACGACTAACATTTCAAAGTATGTATAATTCATAAAATGTTGGTGTTCCGAACCCCAAACATGTAATTAGAAATTTTCACTCATTTTTATTATTTGTTCTTATCTTAGTAATGTGTATTAGGCCTCTCTAAATCCTAATTTTAAACTTGTGAGACTATTTTAACTTGAATATCTTGCCTAAAATGATAAAATTTTGATTTCCTGAAAGAAAGGGGATTGAGAATCAAGTGGCCGACAACTTATCTAGATTGGAGGATGACGCTATGCATGAATTTGGTGAAAAAGTGGAAATTGATGATGCATTCCCTGATGAACATGTATTAGACGCTTCCTAATATTTGATTCCTTGGTTCGCAGATTTTGCAAATTATATGGTAAGTAATATAGTTCCATTAAACTTAACCTTCCACCAGAGGAAAAAGTTCATGTATGATGTTAAAAAGTTCTTTTGTAATGAGCCTTACTTATACTGGAGTTCTGTCAATGGTATTATTCATTGTTGTATATAGGAGGTTAAGATGTTGAGTGTATTGGAGGCATATCTTTCCTCGCCACTGGGTGGGCACCATAGTGGTATCCGTAGTGAGCATATGATCTTGTAGTGTGGGTACTATTGGCCAACCATTCACGAAGATTCTCATGAATTCGCCAAATCATGTGATCAGTGTTAACGAGATGGAGGAAATTCGTAGAGGCAAGAACTCCCTTTAAATCTTATTCAGGTGATTGAGTTGTTTGATGTATGGGACATTGATTTTATGGCCTGTTTGTGAGTTCTCATTGGATGAAGTATATACTTGTGGCAGTCGACTATGTGTTAAAATGGGTGAAAGCAATTGTGCTTCCCAACAATGAAGGAAAGTGTTTCACCACATTCGTGAAAAAGATTATCTTCTCTAGATTTGGTACACCTAGGGAAATTATTATTGATGGTGGCTCTAACTTTTGTAATAAATTATTCAAAGGGATTTCGGAGATATATGGTGTTCGTCATAATGTGGCTACCCCATATCATCCATAGACTAGCAGGCAAGTTGAGGTTTCCAATCGTGAGATCAAGCAAATCTTGGCAAAAATGGTGAATGCTAATAGAACGTATTGGTCAAGGAGGCTTGATGATGATCTTTGGGCATACCAAAGTGAATATAAGACTCCCGTAGGTATGTATCCATACCAACTTGTATATGGAAAGTCTTGTCACATGCTGGTCGAGTTAGAGCGCAAGGGGATGTGGGCAATGACTAAATGGGTTTAATGAGCTTGATGATTTTGGCCTTAAGATATATGAAAGTTCAGATATCTACAAGGAGAAGATTAAGAAGTATCATGGACAATGAATTGAAAAGCTAGAATTTGCAGTTGCTGATTTGGTGCTTATATCCAAATCTAGGCTACGCTTGTTTGCGGGAAAACTCAAGTCCAAGTGGACCAGGCCATTCCTCATCAGTAAAGCGTTTCCACATGGATTGGTAGAGTTGGAGAACAAGGAAGTTGCAAAGTTCACGGTCAACTAACAATGGATAAAGATCTACTTGGGACATGCAGAGAGTGTGCATGAAGTTGTTGAGGCCTATCATCTTGATGAAGTCTAAGTAATCAAGGGCCTGTGTCGTGCGACGATGTTACAAAATTATCTTCAATTTAATATGCAATTAACGTGCAACGCACCGAAAGCTTTAAAGTGCAAAGTTTGATTGTCATTTTTCTCATACACTAAACAAAAATATATTTAACTATCTAAATAAACAAATTGTTTTATTGCACTATGATTTTTAGTTATACAATTATAAATTATCTTAGTTATATCCTTTGATAATCTTTAGTTATAGTTTTATGTATTATGATAGTAATTATAATAAGAGAAACTTGTAAAGGTGTGGGCGGAATGGTCTGGTGGACCCTCGTACATGTATCAGTTTGTATTCTGAATACTCCTCTTAGCCTTTTGTCATATGGACCCGTGAACCTAACCAAAATGATATTTTTAAACCCCTTTGACCATGTGTGTAGCTCACTCTCCTTCACATAAATGACATGTCATATCCACGTCATATATATTAATGCCATATCATAATTTTTTCATAACTATTTTTAAAAATTATTAATAAAAATTATTTAGTAAAAATAAATAATAAAATCTTAATTTATTTTTTAAACTATTATTTCACCATTTTCTATTCAACCTTTTCTTCAACTTCATTACTCCAATTTCATGTTTTGCATTTTCACATGTTTTTATGTGTTTTGTTTGATCTATTGATATGTTTGTCTAATGATAGAAAAAAAGGTGAAGATCTTGGCGAGCTATAATGGAAAAATATGAAACCTTCATACATCCAATCACCGGATACCACTATTTCACAGTGGAGTAAGGGAAAGAGAGGTAGCACCGGTCAATCTAGAGAAGAACGAACTGGTAAGGGTTCAAAGTGATGGAGGTGAAGAGGTTTTTCGGTCAGATCTGGTGGTGAGATGAGTTAGGTTGTTGATTTTGTGGAGTTTGTAGGAGTAAAGGAAAATGGTGATGGTGTGCGGTGGAGATTTAGACAGGTGAGGGAGAGAGTTTATCGAATTTGCGGGCAAAAATGGTGATCACAGTGGTGATGGCTTTTCCTTAGTTTTGGGATGAAAATGGTGAAAAGGATGAGATATATTTGGTGAAGAAGAAGGAAATTTTAATTAATTGTTTTTTTAAAATTTATTTATTATATAATTTTTATTTATTTTGACCCAAAAATATCATTCACTTACCTTAAGGAGTGTGAAATCACCAAATTTTGCCAATTCAGCTATCTTAAAGACACATAAGCGTGGTCAATGGTCAGAAGGGTCCGATATATTGTGTTTTATTGAGCCTAAGGGTCCAAATGACAAATAGATAAGTAGAAGGGTTCAGAATACAAACTGATACAAGTATAAGGGTCCACCAGACCATTTCACCAAAGTGCTGTAAAGTCACAACTGATGTTGTCCCGAATTTTTCAAAAGACACCATAACTTTGTGGGTGTCCTATTACCCCATAAAAATATCTTCAACAACTATAAATACACCCTTTATACATCTTTTGTAATGTCATAGCTTGTGCATGCATTTCACCTCAAATAAAATAATGTAATATTGTTTTTCATACTGATTTAATAATTGAATGGATAAAATACTAACTCACTCACATTTCAAACCTGAAAATCTTCAGTGTCAAATCGAAAAATACAAAACAAGCTGTTAGTACACACTCAAAAACATCAATGTAAATGGGTTCATTAACTAATTTGGGTTTAATAGATATAAATTGTTTGTGGAAATGATCATGATAAGTTGTTGCACTGTTGAGGAAAGAATTAAAAGTCATGGAGATAATTTTTGAATTTAATTGATGGATTCTTTTAGAGTCCTACCGTTGTGTGGCGAGTTCATCAAAGAAACAATTTCCAATTGAATTGTCGACGATCGTACCATAGTATGGTAATCCAACCAAGGGTTGGGATCATTTCGACAGGAGTGGTTTTGAGAATTAATAGAAAACGTAAAAGATTAAATTCTAACTAGTCGTTGCTTAACACATTATCGAATAAAAGCATTTAAAATTAAAGATGGGATGACGCAAGCATCAAACACCAAAATGTTTTTTCACTTGTAATAAAACAATTAAAATAACGTGACTACTAATCAAGCGAGGGGGAATCCTTGGGATGTGATCGGGAATACGAGTTAAGCTAAATTGTATGTTACATGCTTTAGCTAAGACATTAAATAATAATTGTAGCTAGGCGATGTTTTAAAGGAGATAGCTCTCTATCGAGGAATTTACTTTGTTTTGGATGGGTTCCTCTCGGCCACCCACTAGAAGCATCAAGACCAACCTACGCTTCAACCCACTCAATCTCTCGTGCTGAGTGTGTGGGAATTAGACTAGGGCTCACTCTCTTGAGCTGAGCCTCATGTCAACCCACTCCAACTGGCCATAAATCTAGTAGTCTTTGTTTTACAACTTCTCTCTCAAGCAAGACGAAAACATATAACTAAACTTGTATTTGCCACAACAAATTTATTATATTCAGCCACAACTACTGAATGAAATCACAATTAAACTACTAATCTGTTAGCTATAAATACCCAATAACAATCTTAATCCGTATTCGCTAAATCAAACCCCAAGAATTGAGATTTTTAGCCACACATCAAGAGATCAGAATTTAGGCCTAAATGAGCTTGAATTCAAATGGGTAAGAAGATTTAAGTCATGTTACAAGCCAAGAATGAAGAATCCATGAGACTCAAGTCCAAATCCTTTGAGATGAAACCCTTTTGGTCTTCAAGTTCTTCTCCAAAAACCCTCTCATACTTAGAGCTCAGAAACTGATAAAAATACCTATTAATTTACTAAATGTATGATAATAATTGATATAAATCTAAAACACTGCATATGTATTTATAGTTTTCACAGATCTGTGTTGCGGCGGATAGTACGACGTAGTAACTCCGAAGCGGCGACTAATTCAGTGATTCACCTCTAGCAACTTCATTGTCGTCTTGTGCTTAATCCAAGCATCTTCGTGTTCTGTAGCAACGAGCGATAAGGTATTGGTTCATAGAACTTCTCAGTGATGCAGCCAGTCGCTCCTATTCTCCATCGATTTGATCCTTTCCTTCAAAACTCAGCACATTGGAATAAAGGGCGATAGTCACACCTATCGGCAAGTCTCCAAGTGGACTCTACAATCCTCACGCCTTCATTTCTTTGTTATTTTTCTCCTTTTTGCTATGTAGTGTCTATGCTTTTCCTCAAACTCACAATACCTGAAATTCAAGGTTATTCATCCGTAATTGAGACAAACAAGTATTTCAGTACACTATTTATATCAAAATATAGTTTTAAATGAGTCCAATTTATGGAATCATTACGCTGTAGCTCTATTTTTTGTTGTTGTTGCAAAAGATGAAGATGGAATGACCTAAGGTAGAATTTTGTAGAGGTGGAAAATGTAAGATTTTGGATATGAGATTATTGTGGAATCCTTCATTTTCACATTTGCATAACAGTAAAGATTTTCAATTAGGAATCATATAAAGTATTCTCTAATTCTTACTATGATTCAAAATCAACTTTAACATTTTAAAATACAGAGGGTACGACGACTCCCCTAAACCCTAGCCGACGTGGAATTACAGTCTCAAGCATGGCCAATCCACCTACTCCTTAAGCTAACGAGGGTGATCAGTCAACCTTGATAGCTTATTACAACAACTTCCCTTAACTCAAACATAATGCGATTTAAAATAGATATGTTTATAAGGAGAAGGACATATTAATAGGTCAGGAAGGGATGATCAACACTATGATGAAATATATTGATTTAGATAAACCTACAAAGAATCTGCAAGGCAACAAATTGGAAAACCAAAAATTCGTGGTGTGACCTATTGGATACAATGAAGATGTACCAAGAATCACATGGACAGAGGAGGAGGTTCAAAAAGTTTTCCTATGGATGGCCAGAGCTAAATGAATTAAACACCCTTATTCCTAAAGAATGCAAATTGAAAGGATATTGCAAAATGGGATTGTTGAGAAATATGTACATCTTGATACCTTGTAATCTAATGGAGGATTGCGTAAACATGTTGTCGAAAAGCATCCATTACATAACAGAAAAAGATGGTATAGCATATCAAATCAGAAGTTTGATTTACGATACAAATTTTATGACAGAGCTGGAAACAACAAAAGCTATGGCCTGGATTTCGTTTCCAGATCTACTTCCCATTTTCTTGGAGAAAGAATCACTATTCTCTCTAGCATTGACAGTGGGTAAACCTATTCAATTGGACCTAACTACTACTACTAAGACTCAACCAAGTTGTGAAAGGGTTAATGTCCAAGTCCTTGGCACCTAAATTACCTAAACTGGTGGAGATCGAGGTGTTCAATAAGAAAATAAATGAATCTAGGAGTATGTCTGTTGAAATACAATATGACATGATTCCAAAGTACTGTCACACTTGTAACCTGCAGGGTCATGAGGAAATGGAATGTTATAGCTTAAATCCAGAACTGATAGAGAAGAAGTTGACAGAAAACATTGCAGAGGAGTCCTATAATGCAAATGCCAATAGTAAAACTCCCATTCAAAGGAGATTCATCAATGGGAGGCTGGTATTAACTAAATGGACTACGACTAATAGATGGTTTAATGATCATAATGGAAAACTAATGGAGGAGCCACATCTAAGTCACTTTGAGTACCCATTTTTTGTGTTGCAAGATGAGGAATATTCAACTGAGGAGAAGTGATAGGCAGCATACTTCAGAATATTATGCTTCCAAAAAAACAACTCGCAAGTACAAATGCAGGGAAAAGGGATGAGTGGCACATTAATGAGGAATTAAACGCACTTGCCAAGTCCTTAAAATAATATTGTTACAAAAAATTCTCCAGCTATGAATGATCAATTGAACAAAGATGACAACAATTCTATATCCACTATAGTTCTATTTGATAAGATAAGTCAAGAGGAACCTTAAACACAGTTGGTAATAAGCATTGATGTTGAAGAGCATATATAAAAAATGAAGGGCACAAAAATAAATTAGTTATTAACAAAGGCAGTTTATGAAATACCTTTTCAAATTGATGATCCAAATAAAGTCATAAAGAAGAAGAGAGGAACATATCAAGTAGTTTCTCAGGTACAAGGTGGTCAGACACCATAAAAAGATTTTACTTCTCTAGAAATCTTCAATACAATTGTCACGACCTGAATCTTGACCGCAGACGAGACCAGCGTCGTTGACCTCTCATAGGTCGCAGACAAGCCTACATACATCATACTTACTTCAACTAGGTTAAACTCATAAACGTTCACAAATCAACCATCTAATATAGAGATAATCAAATGAAAGAAACGATTCATAATTTCATTAACGTATTTTTGCCAAGACGGCACCAATACAAAGTCTGAACAAAAGTGGAAAGAAATAGTAAAGGAACATGCTCCACTAGCTATAACCTACATCTATGCTTGATAATAACTATAGACATCCTCGAAAGCATGAGGGCCTACCAAGTTCGGATGAAAGTTCCACGTCAGGATAGTTGCAACCCAACCTATAAGCTCTAGCATCAACCTGTGCCTACACCTTAAATTGTAGAATGTATGGGATAAGTACACAATTGTACTAAGTATGGGTATATGCAAACACACACCAATGACATGCATGAGAAGGAAAACCTCTTTCCTAACAACATGATTATGGAAAGTCAAGTCAGTGGACTTGCCAAATTTGGATTAGGAAAGTTAGTGGACTTGCCAAATATGGATTAGAAAAGTCATGCCATGAGAGTAACATGATTTATCATACTTATCATATTGCACAAAACACATAACATCTTATACATAGCACATAACATATTGCATATATCATATAAAATTTTTCACATTATTCGTTCATATGCCGTGAGACCTTGGAAGCGTGGACTTGACATCAAGACTTCCCAAAAATGAGGGCTCAACATAAGGGACCTCAACTAGGATCCTTCTTTAGTAAACACAGAGTCTGCTTCATTCATTCATACGTACATTATTTCATTTCATTCATACGCTAGTGTGAACACCAGCTATACCTAGGATGTAGTTTAAGACTTTCATTTGGTTCGCTGTCCAATGATCAAGAATGACCTAGTGTCATTACTTGATTCTAGCCCACCTCTTGATTATCCTATCCTATCACCTTAGGTATCGTTCATTTCATTATGTGCATCATTTGAGGCTGGCCTCATTCATCCATGGGGAACTTTAACATTAATCGACATAGATCATGTGAGCATCATGAAATCCAGTGTCTGCCCCAAACCGAAAAGAAGTGGAATCACCGGCCAAAGTGACCCAAAACATGCTAGCGTATATAGGGGATTGAACCCTGCTAGATCCCTATATTTGTAGTATACGTTAAAAGACTAGGAGATATAAGGAGACCCATACCCGACATGCAGGATAGTCTCATCTCATTAGAGTTACGTGAACCTCCGCCCTTGCTGAAAGAATACATCACTGCTCATAGCTAGTCTATCGGTGCTCAGTATAAAGTTCCATTACATTCAAATCATACGTCATGGAAACTGAATTCTAGTGTGAGGACATCATAGATCAATATATGAATTCTCATCTCATTATTAGTATTAAGTGTATATTAATCTCAATACTTGCATTGGAGTGTTCATAGAGATTGGTCTTTTCATTAACTTTACACTCTCATAGGTGAGTACATTTTGGTAATCTTTACTTAGCGTCATTTGGGATTGCTCTCATCTTTTACATTAGCCTCTTATCATGTTGCCACCACATTCATTAAGTTAAGCACATTTGCTCTTCATAATGCTCACCCTTTACTACGTCAACGTTCATTTCATTATATGACAATGCACTTGGCCATTTAGTGTGTTTCTCACATTTACTTAACCCTTCTAGGGTTCATCATTTCATTGTTCATTTCATTATTTCATTGTCCATTTCATCATGTGACAGTGCACTTTGCCATTTAGTGTGTTTTACACTCTTACTTAACCCTTCTAGGGTTACATCATTTGATTACATACATCTTAGGTTCACTTATTTTAAAACGTATGCTAGACTTATGGGTCTATACATACAAGCCATGAGGCTTCGTTCATAGTTCGTGTAAGTGATTCATATCTTCCTAATATTATATGGTACAACACTTATGCATCTTGTTTGCACGCCAAGATCTCGATTTCGATCTAAGTAGGCAGCATTATTCTTGAATATTTACTTCACGTATGACTTCTTTATCAATACGAAATTCGGGCAAGACCAAGTCCCAACACCTTAATTTCCTTTTAATTTCTTTCTTTTGAAATCTTTCTTCCTTAGGAGAGGGGTTGTGGGGTCGAACCCCACAACCCCTTTTTTATTTCTTTTTCCTTGACTTTTTAGAGTTGACCATGAGGATGGGGGATCGAACCCCCACAGCTTCACTCTATATTTCTTTTAGTTTTCCTTTTCCGCCTAGAGGTCGTGGGTTCAATCCCACACCTCACACTTATTTTCTTTTTATTTTTCATTAAACTTGAACGAGAGTTTGTGCGTTCGAATTCCACTCCTCTTAATTCTTATTTTCATGTTTTATTTTCTATACAAGAGCACCCAAGTTCGAATCCCTTTAACCCCATTTCTTCATTTACGTTTTGTAGTGTTTTTCACGGGTGAGGTCTCAGGTTCGATCCCAGATGACCTCACCTAATTTACACTCATTTAAAATTTCATATTTGTTCATCCATTTTTAGACGAAACCAATCTTACAAGTTGCTGGAATTTTTGTCAATTCAACAACATTTATACGTAAATTCATAGGGTAATTCATATATCATAATACGTTCTGAGAAATATTTTCATGGATTTTTTTAACCAAGATATTATAACTCAAATAAGCCACATTTCAACTCATATGAACATCACGATTTACATAAACATTTGTACATGAAATACAATGAACTAACATGCCATTTCAAGTCGTAACCGTGACAAATAGCCACAACAACACACCAAAACACACGTAATTACAATTTAGGAAATCCTTAACATAAGTCACATAATTCCGAATATACATATAAACATATAATGATCACGAAAACACGTTTCATCCCTAGTTCTCTACCAACAAACATAACCAACCTATGATTCAATGGGAGCTAGTGACAGGGACATGCAACGGGGAACAACCCTAGTTTTCGAAATAGATTCGTCTGAACCTTAGGATATCTTGGGAAAGGGAAAAGGATAGAAGAAAACCCATACCTTTTTGACATTTGAATATCGAATTTCTACCCAAAGAACTCCTCCAAACACACGTCCAACACCGAAAGTTCAACACCTAACTCGACAGACAACCTTCTCTTTGCCTACGTGATTGATTTCGTTGTTTTTTTCTATCTTTTGTGTTGAGTTCTTCAACTGTGAAGAACTTGGTTTATCTTTCAGTTCTTTGAAGTTATTTTTTAAGAGAGAACATGAAAGATAAGAGAGAATGATCGTGAATGTTGAGGTGATAGACGTGAGAGAGTGAGAGTTTTATTAGGCATAGAAGTCTAGTTTAGGACTTAGTCAAATAACGTTTTATTAAATGATAAAAAAATCTTATCTCTTTTATTTTAAATCAGCTAATAAATAATAAATATTAATAATTAGAATAATTTACCAACTTACATTAAAACAAATTTAATTCATTGCTTCCACCTAGGTTCGAACTCGGGTGGAGCAAGACTTCACTCTAACCTGTTGACAATTAGGACACTCTGCCACATAATCCGCGATGTCCTTCTACATGCCATCCCACCAATAGATCTTTTTCAGATAATGATACATCTTGGTGGAACCTGGATGTATGGAGTATTTGAAACCACGGGTCTCTGCAATGATCCTGGTCCTCAAATCATCCACATCTAGTACACGCAGCCTCTCTTAGTACCTATGTATGCCGCCATCTCCCAATGCAGAAGACTCATTTAACTTAACCAACATTTAGTCTTTCATCTCCATCAACACAGGATCAAGATGCTGACCCTCCTTGAATTCTATTAGTGAGGATGATTCATATTTAGGATGAACTGAAATACCCCCACTAGTAGAGTCAACTAACAGCACACCCAGTTAGGCCAGTCCGTGTATATCTTTCACCAACTCCTTCTTCTCATCCTCAACGTCTGTTATACTTCCGATGTTCATCCTACTGAAAGCATCAGCTACAACATTAGCCTTACCTAGATGGTAGTGGAAATTCATGTCATAGTCCTTCAACAGATCGAACCACCTCCGCCGACATAGATTCAACTCCCTCTGTATTAACACATACTGAAGACTTTTGTGATATGTGAACACATCCACATGAACTCCATACAAGTAGTGCCTCCATAATTTCAATGCAAATACCACTGCTGCAAACTCCAGGTCATGATATGGATAATTCTTTTCATGAACCTTGAGTTGTCTGGACGCATAAGTTATCACATTACCATCTTCCATAAAAACACAACCCAAACCAACCCTAGATGCATCACAATACAAAGTGTAATTCTCACCACACATTAGGCAAATTAAGCACCGGGGCTGAAGTGAGTCTCTCCTTGAGCTCCTGGAAACTCTTCTCATAAGCCTCTGCCCATTCAAACTTGGCCTTCTTCTTAGTCAAAGTTTCCAGTGAGGCAGCAATGGAAGAAAAACCCTCCACGAACCTGCGATAATAACCAGCCAATCCCAACAAGCTACAAATATCTGTGGGAGTTAGAGGTTTTTTCATGTTCTTAACAACCTCAGTCTTCCTGGGATCTACCTCCACACCTTTGTCGGACACAACATGACCCAAGAAGGTCACTGATCTAAAACATAATTCAAACATTCTTAAGTTAGCATACATCTGATGTTGTCTTATATCTGCAAGGTTAGTCTCAAATGTTTTTCATGCTCTTCCTTGTTCTTAGAGTAGATGAGAATGTCATCAATGAATACTATTAAGAAAGACTCAAGGTATTCACGCAAAACTGTATTCATGAGGTCCATATATGCAGCAGGTGCATTAGTGAGACCAAATGATATAACTAGAAACTCGTAATGACCATAACGTGTACGAAAGGCTGTCTTTGGAACATCTTCATCCCTAACCTTAAGCTGATGGTACCATCAATGAAGATAAATCTTCGAGAAGAAACTAGACCCTTGTAGTTTGTCGAACAAGTCATCTATTCTTGGAAGTGGATACTTCTTCTTGATAGTGACTTTGTTGAGCTGCCGATAATCTATACACATTCTAAGGGTTCCATTTTTCTTTTTCATAAACAATACTAGAGCGCCCCAAGGGGAGATGCTCGGCTGATTGAAACCCTTATCAGTGAGATCTTTTAACTGCAACTTCAAATCTTTTAGTTAAATTGGATCCATTCCCTATGAAGGAATTGAAATTTGTTTAGTATCGGATTCTAATTCGATACCAAAGACAATATCTCGAGGGGGAGGAACTCTAGGCAAATCATCAGGAAATACATCTTAGAACTCATTCACTACAGGCACTGAGTGTATGGAAGAAATGTCATGAACTAAATCGTTAAAACTCACAAGATACATAGTAACCCCTTGGACATTATTTTATTGGCCTTAAAGTTCGAAATCAAGGGATTAGGACGACTCGATCTGTACCCCTCCCAGACTAGCTCTTCTTCATTAGGGAAATGAAATCTTACAACCCTACTACAACAATCCATACAAGTAAAATAACTATGAAGCCAGTCCATGCTAAGAATAACATTAAAATCATGCATGGGTAACTCAACCACGTATGCGCATATAGTCTTACCAGTTACAAATATTGGGCAATCCTTGTGTACCTTATGTGTTCTTTCAATTTCTCCTAAAGGTGTACTAACCACTATAGGATCACGCAGAACTTCAGGCAATATCTCAAAAGTGAGAGCGTGCAAAGGAGTTACAAAGAAAGCGTAGACGCTGGATCAAGTAAAGCATAAACAGAAGTTGAGAATAGTTGCAGCATACCTGTTACCACATCAGCGGACTTCTCCTGCTCCTCCCTGCCCTTAAGGGTGTTGAACCTATTCCTCTTAATAGGCTTGACTACTGCTGCATCCTGTGAATTAGGCCTAGGCTGAGATTGACCTCAAGCCTGACCTCTCTTCTGTGGGCAGTCTTTAAAAATGTGACCGCTCTTACCGCAATCGAAGTAGGCATTAGTGCCCTGTCTGCACCATTGTGAGCATGTACACACTTAGCATAATCTTTTTTGGGACGCTGTATCTCACCTCCTTTCCTAGGCTCGGGTCTGCCTCCTGTAGGTGTTGTACTCCTCTGAGATTTAGATTTCCCTGTACTCTGTTGCCCCTTTTTGAATCTGGGCTGCTCACAGACACCAAAGTTGTTTCTTTTGCCTCCATTACTAGGAACTGCCTAATCTTGAGGCTTAGGACTCCTAGCATCACTAATGCCCCTCTTTTTTTGGCTTTCCTCTACTTGCTGGACATGTACCAGCAACCTGGAGAGGCCCATGTTATCGTGGAGCATCACAGACCGACACTCCTCCAAATCTCCATTGATTCCTTTATGGAACCTGCTCATCTCATCCCTGCGGTTAGCAAGGGAAGTAGCGTACTTGGACAGGGAATACTCCCTGACTGTCATGGATCCCTGCTTAAGGTTGATAAACTCCTCAACCATGTCTAAAGTATGTCTTAAACAGCTCCCAAGAGACCCGAACTCCGCCCAAAACTCGGCTATCTTGCAATATCTTGCACTAAGTCTGTGCAACATCCTTAAGTTGATAGTAAGCCAACTCTGCTTTCTCAGTATTTGTGGCCCCCATATCAACAAATATCTTATGAATCTCATCCACAAACTCTTGAGGATCCTCCAAAGTCTTAGACGCATAGAAAATAGGAGGATTAATCCTCGTAAACTCTCTTAGCCTTTCAGCCATACTGCGAACTTGTGGGTTCTCCCTATGAACATTCTGCCGGTTGATCTGGTGAGTCATGGACTAGGCCTGCATAGTGATGTCATGTGCCATCTAGGCTAGAGATGCCCTCCCCTCAGCATCAGTCAATCCAACAGTATTAACCGGCATAGCCACTCCTTCAATTGGAGCCTGGGGTTGAACATGATTGCCCCCAGCAGCTGCTCTTCCTCTCCTTTGACCAATTGTTCTCCTAATATACATTTTCTTAAAAACAACAATGAATGATGTTAGACACACTCATAACACCATGAAAATCATAGAATAGGAAAGGCACGATAAGATCAGAAGAAAAGAAATTTTCGTACGCATCATTCAATCTCTAATTCAGGATGGTGGTGAACTTCACTACCATGACTTAGAAACTAATCAATGTGGTTGATGTGAACTTATTATACTCTGAATTTAACGTAGTTCTCTAATACAAACTTTGTCAGGACCACAATCTAGACCTCAAACGACAACGGCGTCGTTGACCTTTCAGAGGTGGCAGACAAGCCTACATACGTCATACTTACTTCATCTAGGTTAATTTTAGCGGAAAATGTGAACTTTTTGTTACCTCACATTCATATAAGACATTCTACTTAAACTCATAAACATTAACAAATCAACCATCTAATATAGAGATAATCAAATGAAAGAAATAGTTCATAATTTCATTAACGTATTTTTGCCAAAATGGCACCAATACAAAGTCTGGACAAAAGTGGAAAGAAACACTAGTGGAACATTCTCCACTAGCTATAGCCTACATCTAATCTAGATAATAACGATAGACATCCTATAAAGCATGAGGGCTTTCAAAGTCCAAATGAAAGCTCCTCGTCCGGATAGTTGCAACATCAACCTGTAAGCTCTAGCGTCCACCTATGCCTGCATCTAAAATTCTAAAATTGTATGGGATTAGTACACACCTGTACTAAGTATGGGTATATGAAAACACACACCAATGACATGCATGAGTAAGAACTGCTCTTTCCTAACAACATTATTATGGAAAAACAAGTTAGTGGACTTGCCAAATTTGGATTAGAAAAGTCAGTGGACTTGCCGAATTTCAATTAGGAAAGTCATTCCATGAGAATAACATGCATCATCATACTTATCATATTGCACACATCACATAACATCTTGTACATAGCACATAACATATTGCATATAACACATAACTTTTTTCATATTATTTGTTCATATTCCATGAGAACATGGAATTTTGGACTTGACATCAAGACTTCTCGAAAATGAGGGCTCAACAAATGGGACATCAACTAGGGAGCCTTCTTTAGCAAACACAGAGTCTGCTTCATTCATTTATACGTACTTCATTTAATTTCATTCATAGGCTAGTGTGAACACTATCTATACCTAGGATGTAGTTTAAGACTTTCATCGGGATCACTATGCTATAATAAACAATGACCTAGAGTCATTACTTGAGTCTAGATCACCTCTTGATTATTCTATCCTAACACCTTTAGTATCGTTCATTTCATTATGTACATCATTTGAGGCTGGCCTCATTCATTCATGGGGAACTTAAATTTAACAAACATAGATCATTTGTGCATCATGAAATCAAGTGTCTGCCCAACAACGAAAAGATGTGGAATCACCAACCAAAGTGACCCAAAACATGCTAGCGTATATAGGGGATTGAACCCTGCTAGATTCCTATATTGGAAATATAGGTTCAAAGACTAGGAGATATAAGGAGACCCATACCCGGCATGCCGGACACTCTCATCTCATGATAGTTACGTGAACCTCCTCCCTTCCCAAAAGAAAGCATCACCACTCATATCTAGTCTATCGGTGATCTGTATAAAGTTTCATTACATTAAACGCATACGTCAAGGAAGCTGACTTCTAGTATGATGACATCATCGCTCAATAGATGATTTCTCATCTTATCATTAGTATTAAGTGTATATCAATCTCAATACTTTCATTAGAGTGTTCATAGAGACTGGTCTCTTCATTAACTTTACACTCTAATAGGTGAGTACGTTTTGGTAACATTTACTTAGGCTCATTTGTTATTGTTCTCATCTTTTACATTAGCCTCTTATCATGTTTCCGCCACATTCATTAACTTTAGCACATTTGCTCTTCATAATTACTCACCCCTTATTACGAAAATGTTCATTTCATCAAATTCCAATGCACTTGGACATTTAGTATGTTTCACACTCTTACTTAACCCTTTTAGGGTTCATTATTTCTTGTTCATTTCTTTATTTCATTGTTCATTTAATCATTTTGATCATGTGCTAATGCACTTGGTAATTTAGTGTGTTTTACACTCTTACTTAACCCTTCTAGGGTTACATCATTTCATTACATACATCTTAGGTTCGCTTATTTTTAAATGTATGCTAGACTTATGGGTCTATATATACAAGCCATGAGGCTTCGTTCATAGTTCGTTTAAGTGATTCATATCTTCCTAAGATTATGTGGTATAAGACTTATGCATCTTGTATGTATGCCAAGATATCTATTGAGATCTAAGAAGGCGGTATTATTCTTGATTATTTAATTCACGTATGAATTATGTATCGAAAAGGAATTTGGGAAAGGGAACCCGATTTTGAATCCCTTGGACAACACTTACATTTTTTTCATTTATTTTATTTTGGTCCACACGGTATGGGGACCCACAATCGAGCACCAATACCTTCGTTTCCTTTTAAATTTTTTCCTTTGAAATTTCTCTTCCTTGGCCGAGGGGTTGTGGGATCGAACCCCCGCAACCCCTTTTATTTTTTTTATTTCTTTTTCCTTGACTTTTTCGAGTTGACCATGAGGGTGTGGGATTGAACCCCCATAGCCTCACTTTATTTTTCTTTTAACTCTCTTTTTCCGCCTAGAGGTTGTGGGTTCGATTCCCACACCTCACACTTATTTTCTTTTCATTTTTCCTTAAACTTGACCGTGAGCTTGTGGGTTCGAATCCCACTCCTCTCAATTCTTATTTTCATATTTTATTTTCCAGCAGAGAGTACCCAAGTTCGAATCCCCTTAACCCCATTTCTTCATTTACGTATTGTAGTGTTTTTCAAGGGTGAGGTCTCGGTTCGATCCCTAATGACCTCACACAATTTACACTCATTTAAAATTTCAGATTTGTTCATCCATGATTAGCCGAAACCACTTACAAGTTGCTGGAATTTTTTTCACGTTTTCAGCTCACTTTCAACAACATTTATATGCAAATTTATTGTATAATTCGTAGATCATTTAATATGTTCTTAGGTGCATTTTTATGGATTCATTTAACCAAGAGATTATCACTCAAATCAGCCACATTTCAACTCATATGAACATCACGATTTACATAAACATTTGTAAATGAAATACAAAGAACTAACATGCCATTTCATGTCCTAAACTGTGACCAATAGCCACGACAACACACCCAAACACACGTAATTAAATTTTCGGAAATCATTAGCTTAAGTCACATAATTCTGAACATACATATAAACACATAATCATCACGCAAACACGTTTCATCCCTAGTTTTCTAACAGCAAACATAACCAACTTATGATTCAATGGGAGTTAGTGACAGGGACATGCAACGGGGAACAACCATAGTTTTTGGAATTCATCTGAACCTTACGGGTCTCTTGGGAAAGGGACCAAGATAGAAGAGAACCCATACCTTTTTGACGTTCGAACCTCGACATTCTGCCCGAAGAACTCCTCCAAGCACACGTCCAACACCGAAAGTTCAACACCAACTTCGACAGAAAACTTTCTCTTTTCCTATGTGATTGATTTTGTTGTTTGTTTTTGTCTTTCGTGGTGAGTTCTTCAAGTGTGAAGAACTTGGATTATCTTTCTGTTCTTTGAAGTTATTTTGGCAGAGAGAACGTGAAAGAGAAGAGCGAATGATCGTGAATGTTGAGGAGATAGACGTGAGAGAGTGACAGTTTTATTAGGCTTAGGAGTCTAGTTTAGGACTTAGTCAAATAAGGTTTTATTAATTGATACAAAATCTGATTTATCTTTTATTTTAAATCATCTAATAAATAAGAAATATTAATTAATTACATTAATTTACCAACTTACATTAAAACAAATTTAATTCATTGTTTCCACCTAGTTTCGAACCCGGGTGGAGCAAGACTTCACTATAAGAGCCTATTTTCTGCCCTGTCTCTCCAAAATATCCCTCCACCTTATTAATTAAAAAATTAATTATATATTTAGGGTAATTACGATACTACCCTTATCCTTGAAAAAGATCATTTTACCCCTAGACTCTCAAAACTTAAGATTTCCCCTTTTAAATCCGGTAAAGACCTATCCGGGTAAATCTTCATATTCGGGAGTCCTACAAGGATGACCCAACCTTTCCTAGATCAACTAACTCCCCAAGTTAGTTGGCTTTGCTGTTGTAAGGGTTCAGAGGTCTGGTTCTACGCGCATCAACTAGTGTGAACGCGGTCTAATCCTAGGCAATCCAGACACATTCAGCATTAGATAGCATATCCATTTAGGGTTGTTACAACAATATCTTCAGTTCAGGTGTTGCATAACATTGTCTCACAGAAGTTGGAAGGCAAAGAGGACAGAGTCAACAATGAGAAATCACATTGAGAGATAGTTGTAAATGTAGATAAAGAGGAAGAAAGAAATGAGATCGCAGAGAACAGGATTTTGTCAATTGTAGGAGTATCACCACCAACTAAACCTAAAATAGGAACGTTAAAATCACGGTGGAGCTACAATATTTGTTCAAAAGCATGTACATGTGGGGTTCATTTCTTACATTGCACAACAAATATCATTAAAGTTGCATTTCCAGAAAAATGGTCAAACTGTAATCACCACTGCAGTTTATGCAAAGTGTGAAGCTAATGATAGGCAGGGGTTGTCGGATGACATCTACTGCCTATGTTTATCTATGACTCTCGCTTTGTTGATTGAAGGAGATTTTAATGTAATATTGCATGAAAAGGGGAAGATTGGTGGTTTCATAAATACCCTCAAGAATATGAGGACTTCTCATTCTTTGTAAACTCTTTGGAATTCTAGATTACAGTTTTATAGGCAGTGCTTATATGTGTTTGAGTGGACGAATTGACTAAGAGTGTTTCTTTGAAAGTCATAATAGACTTTTTTGTCAATGCTCACATTTAAATACCTTTGGGGAAGCTGAGGTGGTTCATCTAGTAGGGCTGGGTCTAATCATGCTCCACTTCTTCTCCCTAGTGGTGGTCAAGAGAGGGTGATTCATAAATCTTTCAAATTCCTAAAATTCTTGACAGAAAAAGAGGATTGCTTGGGAGGTGGTGAGTAACAACTGGGTGTCAGGAGAGAGTGATGTATTTATCACTTTGAAGAAAAATTGTAGAAGACTAAGACAAGTATAACTCAGTTTATTAGGGAGACATTTCGAGTTATTTTCAAGAAGCTCACCATCAGGGAAGAAATAGTTACAATCAAAGAAACGCTATTTGTAGTATCTCCATTTGCGAGGAATAGAATGATCCTTCAGATGGCACAGGAAGAACTGAAGATTTATGTCCATTATGATGAAGAATATTGGAGGCAGAAATCTAGAATCCAATTGGTTTATTGAAGGGGAAAAGAACACAAGGCTTATCCAGAGCTTGGTAAATGGGATGATGATGATGTTACAATTTAACAAAATCAAAAATACTGATGGAATGTAGGTAGAGGGTGAGGCCTTGGTTGCAGTAGAATTTGAGGTTTTATTCCAAGATGAGTTCTCAAATAGAAGGGCAGGGGTAGAGTTTACTTTATTGAATTATATTCTTCCTGTGAGTAATGACGAGGAGAATGAAATGATAAATGTCTTCATATCTTTGAAGAGTTTAAGACAGTGGTTTTTAAATTAAATGGGGATAGTCGTAGTGGGTCTGATGGCTTCACTGGTCACCTCTATCAGAAGGCTTGGGAAGTGGTGGGGTAGATGTTATTGAGGCGGTGAAGCCTTTTTTTTAATGTATTACAGTCCCAAATTCTATTACTCATACTAATTTAGTTCTCCAGATAAAGAAAGAACTTGTACAAACTTTCTTTGATATGAGACATATTAATCTTAGTAATTTTCTGAACAAAGTAATCTCTAGAGTAGTACATGATACATTGGCGAAGTCGGTGACTAAATTAATATTAGAAAATCAATCAGTCTTTGTCAAAGGTAGAAATATTACTTAAATTGTGATTCTAGCCCAAGAGATTATTGCTGAAATTAGATGTAGAGGTAATCATGTAAATGTGGTTATTAAATTTCTCATTGCCAAAATTATTACAGGGTGAACTGGACTTTTTTTACTTAATGTTTTTGCAAAGATGGGGTTTGATACTGTTGTTACAGACAAGGTATAGAGATTACTTGCAAATAATTGGTATTCAATCCTAATTAATGGTAAAGCACAAGGGTTTTTTCTATTCAACAAGGGGTGTAAAAAAAGGAGATTCATCCGCTCTCCAACACTTTTTATTTTAACAGGTTCCTGACTTTATAGGCATGCCCAAATGGAGTGATCAGATAAATCTTTTCGCTTATGCAGATGATACAATGATTTTTGTATCAGCAGACATGAAGTCTGTGCAAATGGTTATGACAAGCTTACTTAAGTTTAAATTACATTCGGACAACTGGTGAATAAACAAAAGAGTGAGTTTTTCATAAATGGTAATGGTGAGAATGCCCTGGTGGATGAGGTTAGGACACTTACTGGTTTTTAAACAGGCAAGTTCCCAATCATTCACTTGGGTTGTCCTATAACCCATGGAAAGAAAAAGAAGTGTCATTTTTCGGGTTTGATCAAGAAAATTCATAACAATTTGCAAGCATGGAAGGGGAAAAGTCATAACTAGTTGCAAGCATGGAAGGGGAAAATGCTACCATATGCTAACATTCAACAGCTACCAAGAGATGACACCATTGCTTCCTCTAGTGGCAATAGTATGAGCTCCTCATTGGGCTATGCCTGTCATGGGAGGAATATGAAGTAGAAAATAAATCACTGATTTAACAGAGAGTAGGAGGTTGCAGCACATACCTCACAGGAAGGTCATGGATACGTGGTGGAGGAGTTGGAGAAGTCTCCATCTAGGCGTTCATACACGGTAATTGTGAAACTTTGAAATACCCAAAGTGTATATGGCCCCAGAGTGTATGTGGAGAGATCTGATTCATTTTAATGTCTTGAATTTATTCATGGTGCAAACGGAATTGATTCTTCTCTGACACAGCTCCGGCAAAGCGGCGATGCTTCTGGCAAGGGTTTGGACAGTTCTTTTGCTTTTGTAGATTAGCTATAGTTTAGTGCAGTTTCTTTTTCATATCCATTTTTTTTGGATGAGTTGATCCAATTTGGTCTAAGTGGTGATTTACTAATAACATAACCTTTGTTGTCTTTCGTTCAAAAAAATGAAATTGTTCTTCAACAACAACCATGAAAGGAATTGACACATAAATCCTCTGTTTCATGAGTTTCTTTAGAAAATGGAGGCTTCCAATATTGCTACTTGGAATTTTTAAATTTGTTTGGATTTTTTTTTCATTCACGTGCCCTTAGTACGTGAGATTACACCTACTTTCAGAATAGGTAAAAATGGTGTATTTATAATTATTAGAAATGCTTTCATGAGGTAATAAGACACCACAAAGATAAGGTGTCTTTTTAAAAATTCTGAACTTTAGTGGTAAATTTAGGTCTTTTCTATTATATTAATTTTTTCTATCTTTCTTCTTTACTTGTATTAATTATTTTTCCAATAACTTCTCACATTCTTATACCATGGCTATATAGCTGATAACACAACATTGTTATTGACCTTTGAATGAATTATGTATGGTTGCATAAGTTGTAAAATTAATTTACAAATATATGAAAAATATATTTGTTTGTTGTAATGTAAACATGTGCTTACATATACAATTTTACTGGTTGAATTTATTTTTCATTTTAATTTTAGTTTCTCAATGGAATAAATAAATAAAACGTCAATTAATTATCTTTGATTTGTGTACACATTTAATTGAGATGTTTAATATGAGAACCAACAACAAAGATATCATCTATTATGTACTATTAGATTCCATCACCTATTTGAATTCAAATATTGTAGTTAATTTTAGCAATATTAAGTAAATTTTTGGGAATAAGTAGGACATAGAGAATATTGTTCAGATAAATGGGACGAGCGCGTGTAGATAGAATTGAAGAGCAAATGTGTGATTTAAGAATTTTCATACCATTACCAATGGTAATGAGAGGTTAGCCATGTCTGAGTTCACGTGATGTGTGGTACCTGAATCAAAGTACGAGGGAGGATTAACAGTAGTTGAAGGAGAAGCAAGATATGCTTGTTTGAGAGATGACTGTGACTGTGTCTGCCTTGTTAGTGGAAAATCTTTTTCGTTGGAGAGATTGTAGCAAATACAATCATCATGATTAGTTTTACCACATATTTGGAATTTATTCCTCATGAAGAAGAACTTATCCAAAGAACTTAGTTCTACTACCATTAACACTAAATTTGGCTAAGCTACTTCTAATGCTATGTTAACACAAAGTCCAACCCTACTGCACTATACCCCTGTAAGACCCCAAAAATGACTTAGGTGAACTATATACTAACTTGTTGATCATGATATTTTAAGTTCCTATATAGGTCTATTATGTGTTATTGAGGCAGTGTCTAAGAGCTTAGGTGTATTGGAAGTCAAACGTCAAGGGACGACCAAGACGTTTGACGACTAAGTCACCTACATGCCTCATATGTGGTTCTATGCGTTTATTTTTTATTTATGAGGTTTTAAGGTCGTTAAATGAGTTAGTATGATGTATATATCCAGTGTGTCGTGTTTCATGAAGTTTGTAGGTAAAACGTCCATGAACGTCCATGACGTTCGAAAGATGTGCCTTGGAATGACCTTGTGTGTCTAAGCATGTTTCGTCGAGTTTTACGTGTTCTATTTGTATGAAATTCATGTGAGAGGTGATAAACATGTATAATATCAGGTTTAGGTTGGAAAAATCCGGTAAAACATCCCCAAGGACCATCCAAGATTCCTTGAGGATAGACCCATGTTGGTGGCCGAAACTGCCCATGGCAGTCCCACCTACAGATGGCAAACGACGGTCGAGGGCCTGGTCGATGCCACGTAGATGGTGGGAATTATTTTGTACTTATACTAGGGAGAAAATCGTCTAGTTTCTAGTATCTGAACAAATAGAGGGAGAACAGTAGTGCCCGTGTGTAGACCTATGCCCCGTCGATGGGAATCGTCGTTTGGGTTGTGTTCTTGTGCAGCTACACTGTTAAGTGAGGGGTGAAGTTATAATTTCACCCCACTTCAAAATAAGGGGATTGGAAGTTCCTTATGTATCTTTTGGGTATTTTAAGTGTGCATATAATTCTTTAACACCGTGATTAATTCATTCATCTAAATCAAAACCCCCAAATCCCTTGGACATTCCCTAAGACTCCATTGAAGTCCAAAGTCAAAGAAGAGCTTGGTGTGACGAATTGAGTGGAGATTCTTCATCAAAGTGAAGAACTAGAATCATCAAGTTATGTATTTTTATATTTGAAACTCTCTTCATCAAGGAGACTAACTCTCAAGAAGTTTTCTAACGTTTTCAAAGTGGAATTGTCCAATTTCATGATTCTACCATAGGTTCTTACATCAATTATTTTTAAACATTTATTATGGATTAAATTGTTATTGTATTGATGATTTACCTAAATTACCTATGAACCTATGAATTGGATGAACCCTAGTTTTTGACTAAGTTATGGGCTACTTGATATTCATCTAATGTTGATGATTCTAATGTAGTTTGATGTAGGCTATTGATTGATATATTAATTGTAGTAAATTGATATCCAGGTTACATTAGATTGATGAATATGTAGTTATTTGACCTAGTTTCATGAATATTGTTACAATTATGTTGAATTGTTTGTTATGTCCATGGGTAAGGGCTTTGTGATAGTGAATGTGGTGATTTGGCATTGGATTGAGTTGTTGAGGATAATGTGGTGGTAAGATGCCCTATTTACTTTATTTTGATGTTAATTAGACTTCAATTATGTTCTGATTGGTATGATCCACATATGGTGGCGGTGTTATGTGCTTTTCGTGCAATTGATGTGGCCTTATCGGCGTTACTTTATATATAATGATGATCATAGGCTTGTCAGCATTACTTGAAGTATAATGATTATTGGTGTAGTTTATTATGTGAAGTATGATCATATCTACCTACATTCTAGTAATATGAAAGTTTGATGCATATAAGGAAATCATGTTAGACTATCACTATATCCTTGCATGTGTAGTCTTAGAGTTGATACATGGTTGCTCCTACTTGACTAGATGAGTCTATAATTGTTATATTTATGATGATATAAAAGAGTATAGTATTACTTAAAGATGATAAGGGTTATTCCTAAGTGACTTAAAGAATGATATGATATATGTGATAAGGTGAAGAATGTTGTGTCTTGTTTGGTAGACTTGTGTCCCTTTCTTAATAAATGTATGAATGACATGATAGTATGAGATGTGTTGACTAGGTAGGCTTAGTGAACCCCTGTCATGTATGAATGAAAGATATGTGAGACCTTAGATGATGTTAAGAAGGTCATGTACGGGGAATCTTAAACCTAGTGGTAAGGTTATGAATGTTAAACTCGAGAGCCGTAATTGTATCCTTTATTTAAAGGAATGGTGGATTTAGGGTTGATTGTCTGGAATGGCATCATATCATCCTTAGGAAATTCATACTGAGCTATATTTGTCGCCATTAAAAGGTAACCCTAGTGGACCTCTTTGGTAGGGTGAATGTGATTGGGTTATGAACTATATAAGGAACCTCTTCATGTGATCCTTTGATGTCAATTACTCTATAAGAACCAAAGATAGCACCGAGTGATTATGTTATGGAAGTAGCTCTACATGAGAATGAGACTAGAGTAAAATGTACCTCTACTTGAGAATGAGACTAAAATGCATAAAATCCATTCATATTACATAATAATGTGCCTACATGGTCCTAGTTCTACCCTTGGCAAGTAGAATATCCTCCTCGGAGTAGGTTAGAACTCCGGACTCCATGTCTAGCTATCATGGTCTATGTCGGTTATTTCCGATTCTAATCATGTGTGATATTTACTAGCATTTGAAAAGTTCTATGAAGTTTAGGTGGTGGTATGAGACTCTATCTAGACATTGCACAATAGGCCTTGAAGGTGTTAGTTAGAGTCCTTAGGTCTTGTCTAAGACCATTTCTTGAATATCCTTTATGTGATTTAAGAGTCTCTTAATTAACTAATTAGTTAATGAATTATTGTAAGAAGTATGTATATGAATTAGTGCCTAATCTAAAGTGACTTAAGGATTCCTTAGCTAAGTATGCATAGGGCATAAGGGATGATCTATTCATATCGATGTGTTGAGAATCACTATAGTTAGGGAAATAGTTGATTATCTGGACATGATTGAAGACTTAGGTAGTGTTAAGGATTACTTTGGTAATCATTAAGAGGTCAATCATGGACGTTATCTTCTTGATTTACTTAAGTAGGTATGTTGATAGCCTTTGGAAGGAGAATGTCATATTATCTTTATGTTGATGTGTTTAATATCATGTAATTGTGTAGGTGTCTTATTATAAATTTTCTTGAGGGTCATTTAGGTATGCTTCGGGAGGTTGTATGGGAGGTCTCTCTTTTTATTGCTTAAGTGGGTCTTGAAATATCTTTTAGTGAGAAGACTACATGCAATAAATTGTTAAAAGGTAGAGAAAGAACTTTACTGTCACAGTGAAATAATTCACTGTACAGTGAAAATAGCTTACTGTAAAGTGAGCTAGAAAATGTGAATAATAGGCTTTGTTATCGTATGTGTTTCTAAGTTGATAAATGTTGTTCTTATGATTATAATATATTTTTTAAATGAAAAGACATATTTAAACTTAGTGTCCGTTTTCATGGTTTTTATGCATTATGCCATACTTAGTACATGTGGTTGTACTAATCCATGCTTTTATCTATCTCTGTAGTTTTTGGTAGGTGAGGAGCATTCTGAAAGTGAATAATTAGACCGTAGCATCACTAAAGTGAAGTTGAAGTATGTCCTCATTTGATTCGAGGGCATGAATGTGTTTTATGTTTCCATTTGATGTTTTGTAATAGACTAAGTATTGCTATATTTGTATTATGTATGGGCCCTGTCCCAAGTATTCTTGTGTCTTCAGTTTGATGATATTGAGACTTATTATATTCTATGACTTTATATGAGAGAGTTTTTAAAGACTTTGATATCATTTATGAAAAGTTTTTTTCCCGCACTACATTTCATTATGTTTATGCGATGAATGATATGTAAGGGCTTGTACAAGACCTCCGAGAGGTCAAGTACGCCGGTTGCAATCCGAGATTGCCCCTATCTTCTACGGTGTTGTTTTGGAATGTGAAAATCTTGGTATCGCAACATAAGTTGTGAAAGTAGTATTAGGAATCAAGAACCCTCATCAAGTCACGTCTAGTAGAGTCTTGACCATCGTTCTGAGCCGCGACACATCTATGGGCGAGAGGCTATAGGACGGTAGAGTTTCCCTTTTTTTCTACTCCTATATCATGCCGTAGAGTAAAAGTTATGAGTATCTTCGCTTATGGATTTCCTTGTGTTTCTAGGAAGATGAATACGAGGAGGACACCGGCTAGGAAAGTTGAGAAGAATAAGGTGCAAGAGGAGATTCTGCCTCATGTTTAAGAAGTTGAGAAAGTTCCTCAAGATTCTCAAGGTGTTCAAGTTCCTATTGTTGGTGGAGGTGATGATGTCCTGAAGTTGAGTAATAGGGATATTAGAGAGGCTTTGCTTGCTTTTGCCCGAGGTGTGACTACTCAAGTGAATTTGAGTATGATGCCTAGGGTGAATGTTGTGGAGAGCACTATGACCTCTAGGTGAGAGACTTTGTTAGGATGAATCCTCCTACCTTTGTTGGCTGAAAGTTTGTAGAGGACCGCTAACAGTTTATAGATAAGGTGTACAAGATAGTGCATGCTATGGGAGTGACTTGTAGGGAGAAGGCGGAGTTTGCTTCATATCAATTGAAAGATGTGGCTCAAGTGTGGTACACAAAATGGAAAGACAATAGATTGGAGGAGTCGGGTCCTATTGAGTAAGAAGAATTTATAGATGATTTTCTTGGTAAGTACTTTCCCCATGAGATGCGGAAAGTTAAGGCAGAGGAGTTTATTAATCTCTAGCAAGCACATATGAGTGTCGAGGAATACTATTTGAAGTTCTCTATGCTATCCAAATATGCACCCTCCCTAGTGTCAAATCCGAGGGATAAAATGAGCCGGTTTGTGACCGGGGTCGCCGACTTAGTGAGTGAATTATGTTGTACGGTCATGTTACATGATGATATGACCGTAGATAGGCTCATGGTGTATGGAAAATCAATTAAAGAGTCTATACTTAGGAGGATGGATAGAAACATAAATAGGGGTGGATCTAGTTACCAAGAGCAACCTAGGGTTAAGAAGAGGGCTCAAACTCAAGAAGAACCTAGGAGTGCTAAGGTGAAATTTGAGAGTGGAGGTGGTTCTCAAAATGAAAAGTTTATGTGTCACTTGTTGAAACAGACTCTATGGGAAATGTCTAGCCGGTATTAGTGGTTGTTTTGGTTGTGGGAAGGATGATCATAAGGTGAGAGATTGTCCTACCATTGAATCTAAAGGAAGAGAGAGTAAGAAAGTTTCTCCAAATGTTCCAAAGGGTGATGTTCACGCAACGAGGCGTTTCTATGAACTCTTGACTAGATGAGAGAATACGGATGGTGATGAAGATGATAAGGGTAAGTCCTTGCATTTCTTTTTAGTGATATGAGTTCCTTTCTATGTGGGGGAGTATGGCTAGGAGATGGGAGAGAATGATATAGAAGCATGTTGCATGTGCATGGTGTTCAGGATTTTTGTTGAAATTGAATTTCATTAACTTTTTGCATTGTGCTTTTTATGAAGTTACGACTATATTGTAAGATGTGTTTATATGATTTTTCTTTTCATATTAGCATATTTTTATCATGAATTGCTAAAAAGTTGCATTTTTGAAAAGTTGCACAAATTCACTTTAAAGCACTGCCATTTCATTGTGAAGAATTCTGAAATTTGACGAATTGATTCTTTGGTCTAAAATTACTGTATTGTGGTTATAACTGATATAAATGAGTATGATATTGAATATAAAATGAGTTTTTACTATTTGGAATGAAGCATGTGAGTTTTGAAGCATAATGAGTTATAGAATTGTCTACTAGTTTCTTGTTGGGTTATGACTCTCTTCGCAATGTGAAATTGATTTTTTCTTCTTCAGTATGTGTTTTATGGTATGGTTATGAACTTCTACTTGAATCTCTATTCTTGGATGTGTTCGTAGAGTGGCAAGTATCATTCGCAGACGAATGTTGTCCAAGTGATTGAGATTGTAAGACCCCGAAAATGACTTAGGTAAACTATAGACTAACATATTTGACATGATGGTTTAAGGTCTTAAAGGTATATTATTTGTTAATGAGGCAGTGTCTAAGAGTTTAGGTGCATTGGAAGTCAAACGTCACGGGATGACCACGACTTTCGACGACTAAGTCACGTATGTGCCTCATATGTGGTTCTATGTGTTTATTTGTGATTCATGAGGATTAAGGTCCTTAAATGAGTTTGTATGATTTTTATCGTCAGTGGGTCGACTTTCGTGAAGTTTGGAGGTCAAACGTCCAAGAACGTCCATGACGTTCGAAAGATATGCCTTGAAATGACCTTGTGTGTTAAAGCATGTTTTGTCGAGTTTTATGTGTTCTTTTTGGATGAAATTCATGTAAGAGGTGCTAAAATCGTATACGATCATGTTTGGGCTTGAAATTTTGGGAAAATATCCCCAAGGACAATCCAAGGTTCCTTGATGAAGGACCCATGTTGATGGCTAAAACTGCCCAAGGCAGTCCCACCTACGGATGGCAAACGACGGCCGGTGGCGTGGTCGAGACCCCGTAGGTGGTGGGAATCGTTTGGTACTTAGACTAGGGAAAAAATCTTCAAGTTTCTAATCTCTGAACCAATCGACAGAGGAGAGGACAGCCCATGTGTGGACCTACGCCCCGTCGATGGGCAAGCGTCGGTTGGGTTGTGTTCCTACGCAACCTCATTGTTAAGTGAAGGGTGAAATTGTAATTTCACCCCACTTCCAAAATAAGAGGATTGGTGGTTCCTTAAGGGTATCTTGGGTGTCTTAAGTGTTCATATAATTCATTAACACCTTGAAGACTTCATTCTTCTAAATCGAAACCCCAAAATCCCTTAGAAATTCCCTAAGACACCATTGAAGTCCAACGTCAAAGTAGAGCTTGGTGTAACGAATTGAGTGGATATTCTTCATCAAAGTTAAGAATTAGATTCATCAAGGTATGAATTTTGAACCTTGAAACTCTCTTAATCAAGTAGCCCAACTCTCAAGATGTTTTCGAAAGTTTTCAAAGTTGAATTGTCCAATTTCTTGATTCTACCATGGGTTCTTGCATGAATTGTTTTTAAACTTTATTATGGATTAAATTGTTAATGTATTGATAAACTTTAACCTAAATTACCTATGAACCCATGAAATGGATTAACCCTAGTTTTTGACTAAGTTATGGGCTACTTGATATTGATCTAATATTGATGAATTGTAATGTAGTTTTATGTAGGCTATTGATTGATGTATTAATTGTAGTAAATTGATATCTAGGTTACATTATATTGATGAATATGTAATAATTTGACCTACTTTCACGAATATTGTTACAATTATGTTGAATTGTTGGTTATGTCCATGGGTAAGGGCCTTGTGATATCAAATGTGGTGATTTGGCATTGGATTGACTTGTTGAGGATGATGTGGTGGTAAGATGCCCTATTTCCTTCATTTTGATGTTAATTAGACTTCTATATGTTGTGATTGGTAAGAACCACTTATGGTGGCAGTGTTATGTGTTTTACTTATAAATTATGTGGTCTTGTCGGCGTTACATTATGTATGATGAGGATCATGGACTTGTCGGAATTACTTGAAGTATGATTATGATTTGTGTAGTTAATTATGTGATGTATTAATATATCTACATACATGCGAGTAAATTGATAGTTCCATACATATTACGAAATCATGTTAGACTATGACTATGTTCTTGTATGTGTAGTCTTAGAGTTGATACATGGTCGCTCCTACTTGACTATATGAGTCTATAATGATTATATTGATGATGATATGAATGTGTATAGGATGACTTAAAGATGATAAGGGTTATTCCTAAGTGACTTAAAGAATGATATGATATGTGTGCTAGGGTGAAGAATGTTGTGTCTTGTTTGGTAAACTTGTGTTCCTTACATGATATATGTATGAATAACATGATATTATGAGATTTCTTGACTAGGTAGGATTAGATCACCCTTGTCATGTATGAATGAAAGATATGTGAGACCCTAGATGATGTTAAGAAAGTCATGTACGTGGAACCTTAAACCTTGTGGTAAGGTTATGAATGTTGAAGTCGAGAGCCGTAATGGTATCCTTCATGTAAAGGAATGGTTGAATTAGGGTTTATTGGCTAGAAAGACATCATATCATCCTTCGAAAAGTCATAATGAGCTGTCTTAGCCGCCATTGAACGGTAGCCCTAGTTGACCTCTTTGGTACGGTGAATGTGATTGGGTTATGAACTAGATAAGGAAACTCTTAATGTGATCCTTTAATGTCAAAAACTACTCTTTGAGAACCAAGTCTAGCACCGAGTAATTATGTTATGGGAAGTAGCTCTACTTGAGAATGAGACTATAATACAATGTACCTCTACTTGAGAATGAGACTAGAGTGCTTAAAAGCCCTTCATATTCCTTAACAATGTGCCTACATGGGATGTGTCCTACTTCTACCCTTGGAAAGTAGAACATCCTCATCGGAGTAGGTTGGAACTCTGGATTCCATGTCTACCTATCATGGTCTATGTCGGTTATCGCCTATTCTCATCATGTGTGATATTTTCTAGCATTAGAGAAGTTCTATGAAGTTTAGGTGGTGGTTTGAGATGCTATCTAGACATTACTCAATAGGCTTTGAAGGTGTTAGTTAGAGTCCCTAGGTATTGTCTAAGACCATTTGTTGAATGTCCTTTATGTGATTTAAGAGTCTCTTAATGAACTAATGAATTAGTGAATTATGTTATGAAGTATGTAAATGAATGAGTACTTAATCTAAAGTGACTTAAGGATTCCTTATCTAAAGTATGAAGAGGGCATAAGGGATGATCTCTTCATGTCTTATCTTTGTAAGTGTTGAGAATGACTCTAGTTAGGGAAATGGTTGATTATGTGGCATGAACTAAGCCTTAGGTAGTCTTAAGGATTGTTTAGATAATCTTGAAGAGGTCAACAGTGGACGTTATCTTATTGATTTACTGAAGTAGGTCTTTTGATAGCCTTTGGAAATAGAATGTCATATTATCTTTATGTTGATGTGTTTAATGTCTCGTAATTCTGTAGGTGTCTCATTATAACTGTTCTTGAGGATCATTTAGGTATGTTAGGGATGTTGTATTGGCGGTCTCTCTTTGTGGTGCTTAAGTGGGTTTTAGGATAACTTTTAGTGAAAAGACTACATGCAATAAGGTGTTTAAAAGGTAGAGAACACACTTCACTATTACAGTGAAGTAATTTACCGAACAATGAAGTAGCTTACTATAAAGTGAGCTTGATAAATGTTGTTCCTATAATTATAATATAATTTTTAAAAGAAAAGATGCATATTTCAACTAAATGTCTTTTTTCATGGTTTTTATGCATTATGCCATACTTACTACATGTGTTTGTACTTATCCATGCTTTTATCTATTTCTATAGTTGTTGGTAGGTGAGGAGAATTCGGGAAGTGAAGACTTGGATCGTAGCATCATTCAAGTGAAGTCGATGTATGTCCTCTTTTGATTCGAGGACATAGATGTCTTTTATGTTTCCATTTGAAGTTTTGTAATGGACTAGGAATTTCTTTATTCGTATTGGTTATGGCCGTGTCCGAAGTAGTCTAGTGTCTTAAGTTTGATGATATTGAGACTTAGTATTTCCTATGAATTTTTATGAAGGAGTTTTTAAAGACTATGATATGTTTTATGAAAAGTTTTAATTTCGTACTACTTTTCGTTATGTTTATGCGATTAATGATATGTAAGGGCATGTACAAGACCTCCGAGAGATCATGTACGCCGGTTGCAATCCGAGATGGCCCCTAACTTCTAGGGTGTGGTTTCGGGATGTGATAACCCCTCAACACACACCAACCTTCTATTATTTTCCAGCCCCCGCCCTCCAATTATTAAGCCCATAATTCTCCAAATCTAGTATTCATCGTTGTATGTCTTGTCCGTACACACCTCAACAAAATGGCGTATCAGAGCACCAAAATATAATTATAATAGAAAAAAGTCTCGCTCTTCTTTCTCATGATTCTCTTCAAATTTAATTTTAGGAGCATGCATTTCATACTAATACATACTTATCCAATATTACATATCTTCTTCTTTATGCTTCATGTCACTATATTAATTACTTTACAACAAGTATCCTCATTATGATATTCTCAAAACATTCAGTTGCATTTCTTATCCCTTTCTTCGACCCCAGAACAACCATAAAGTTGATTTTCCATCTCTTCCGTATGTCTTTATAGGGTATAATTCTGATCACAAAGGTTACCTTTGTTACCATGACGCGTCTTCCTGAATACATATTACTCGCCATGTTGTGTTCGATAAAAATTCTTTTCCTTATTCCTCCATGCTGCCAATCAAAAAATGATCCTCTCCCTCGTCATATTCCATCATAACTCATCCCTTTCTTTACTCAATGAAGCTTCTCAACATATAATGTGTTCACATTCTCCCGCACACCTCATCTTGGAATGGTCATTATCAAATATTCCTGTTGTATCATCTATATCCTAACCTAAGTACACTAACAATACAAATTTACCCTCTACTTTACCCCATCTGTCTCCTACACAAGTAAAGAGAACACCATCAAATAACCTACTTGAGAATCTACCATCTACAGATTCCTCTTACAAGACCATAACTACTTCCTATTTTCGTCCCTGAGATAACCCTTTATATCACATGGTTGTTCAAAGTAAAACGAGTTAATTAAATTCAAAAGCTCTTATAACATCTCGTCATTCAATTCCTCTTGATCCTTCCTACAGTCCAAAACCTACAACATATCATCAAGCTTCCATGTAATACTCCAAAAAGTCAACACCTAATCTAGAGCCTAACATGAGTTTCTAAAGTATTAGGTTCTGTTTTATGACCTAAAGGAATGTTTAGGAGTCATACAGAAGTTTTAGAACCAAGGTATCAAAAAACGTCAATGACGTTCGGAAACTAGCTTAATTGAACTAGTTGACGTTGCTATATTTGGCGATGGTTTAGTAGGTTCAAATGTGGTCTAATACATGAAAAAAATACTTTGGTTAGGTAATGTGTAGTATAGAGAGTCTAAAGTCCAATAATGACGCCACAAGGACGACCCAAAGGGTAATGGAGGAGGACCCCAACATGGGTGGGAAGGCTGGGTAGCCGGTTAAAGTCAAGAATCAGTGGGATGCGGCCCGACGCGCAGCCCACAGGGACCTCACTGTCCCAAAATTTATATTTGGGGAATAAAATGTGTGTTGGTCCCGCAACACGCAGCCAAATCCCATATCCGCTAAAATCGTATTTTTGAAATTTAGACTTCACCAAAAGACAAAATTAAGTGAGGGATGTTATGGGTAAATTAGGGGGTTATTATATATAGACTAAGGGTCATTTTAAGTCATTTATCACTCACCCAAACCAAAATTCCTTACATAAAACTCAAAAGCTGTCACCTCTCTCTACTTTCTCTAGCCTCAAATCCCCAATAAAGAAGGAAGAAATCTTGAGGAAGAAGGTCAATTTCTCTAGGATTTCACTTCAATTTCGTTATTAATCTTCACTATGGTATGGGTTATTCACTCTTGGATTACTTTCCCTAAGAAGTCCTCTAAAAGTTGATTTGTAAATTATCCAATTCCATGGGGTTTTCAAATTCTAATGAGTTTTCTTCTAAAATTCAATTGATGATGAATTGTTATTTCTTATTACTAATTGAGTACATATTGTTGGTTAATTGATGTTAAGTGATGCATTTTCATATTGTTCATGTTCCCGTACCCAATTTCCCAAAACTTTGATCTTGGTCACGAATTAATGGGAATTGAAAAATGATTTGATTATTAAACTTATTTTATCTATTCTAATTCATGTATGGATTGACTAGGGTAATGTAGTTGTCGGATTGGATCTAAATCTTTATGAATTCATGATGAACCCAAATTTCCCTAAGCCTAAGTTATGAATTTATGTTAATTGGGATAGTGATGATGCAATTGAACTAGTTATTTTGTTAATTACTATTGTATTCTACTACACCTATTGTTAAATGTAATTGGTTTGTTGGTGGTAAGACCATCATGATGGATATTGAAGGAGATTGAGTAAGTCATTATGATCCTAACCTTTACTTCAATTATGATGGCTTATGATTGATGATGTAGTTCAATTGAAGCATGACTTAGTGATTAGTCTAAGTAGGTTTTTGTATGGTGGTGAATCGAAATGTCTTGACTATGTGATTGTGAGATTATGCTTAAGATGAAATGATATAAGGTTAGAAATGAAGTATCTATGTGCCTTATTATGATATAATGATGATATTATGCTAATCTCACATATGAGGGTTGCCATGAAAGGATATTCTAATGCAATTCCCAATGAGCTAATGATAATTTCTATAGAAGGGATTAGACGTTATGACCTACATTGATCTATGACGATTAATTAAAGACATTTCAAATAGGGACTCTAGCTTAGCACCGAGTGAATTAGAGTCAGGATTGTCCCTTCCTACATAGGGAAGGTAGGATCACTAATGTACTATTGAGATTGGAAACTATAATGCATGTAGAAAATAGAGGGTCACAACCATATCTCCTAGTTCTTGAACTATGTTGCCCCCATAGGAATACTAGCTAGTGGATCCACACAGTTGCTATGTTCATGTTTTGGTACTACCTAGGCAAGTAGTCCGCCTTCTTTCGGTGTAGGGTTCAATGACACCGGATTCAATATTTAGATCATGTGGTCTATGTCGGTTAAGGAAAGATGTTCCCAAAAGGTAAAATGACCTAAAGGAATGAACTCTAACGAATATAACTTACGGGGTTTAGCTTAGTCTAGGTAGGGGTATGGGACTCTACCGAAACATTGCACTAGTTAACTTTGAGGGAAGTTCTAGGAGGTTGTTCTGATGTATGAATGTGCTTATAAAGGTACATGATATGTATATGATGAACTTGCATATTGATTATACAATATGTTGATTAATTTCACTTATTAGAAAGTTATGGTCTACATTGTTAAAGTATGATAATACGTACTCTTAAATTCCATGTTATGTGAAGTGGGATGTTGATCATGATTCTTTTTGGGTTACTTTATTAAGTAAGATTATGGGGATTTGCTTGGTCATTGCAATTGTTGACTTGATAGGGGTTCATCGGTAATTGTCATGCTTTGGTTATGTTGAAATGTACTCCAATTCATACTTGTTGAAGTTACAACTTGATAATTAGTGTGGTCTTAATATTATATAGAAGTATTTTAATATGATCATTAACTTTACTATGCTTTGAATTGTTGGTCTTGTGATGTACATGCCTATGACTTAAGGAATATATCTTTTTTATTGGTATGATTTTTCTTGAATGTGCATATGGTTTTCAAAGGGTAAACTAGCATTTTTAGAGAGAGGTCCCTTTTTAGCATGTTTTCATGATATGTGTGCATATGACCTCACACATAGTACAGGTGGTGTACTAACCTCAATTCTTCCTTTTCCCCAACATTTTAGGTTTCGGTCATTGAAGGACTTTTGGAAACGAATTTGAAGAAGACTCGGAATACTTTATCATCCAAGTAGGGTAGGTCCTCACTTTCCAAAGGCAATGCCACTATCAAGCTATGAAGTTGTCTCTAGTATGAAGATTCTTATGTTTCTTTCCTTTTTATTTGGATACTAAGCATTGTATAACCTATATGTGGTATTATTGTATTGATGTATGGACTAGGCCCAATTTTATATACTCTTATTAGATGGTGATGAGATGAAGCATACTTTTGAGACTATGTTATATTTTATATATCTTCGTGCAATAAAATTAGAAGGCTAAGTAATCCTCCTATATAAAAAGTCTAAGTATACTATAT